>NC_141024.2:9932500-10232500 GCF_052040795.2 Danio rerio
CACACACTCACAATGTGAATTGTGCGAGTGTGTGAAGATGACTGATAGTCGTCGTAATGCCTGCAGACACGCTGTCTCTCAGTGGATGTTTGCAGGCTTTGTTATTATTAAATGCTTAACCTGACAGTTGTTTTTCTCCCGTAACCCTACCCCAGTGCAATATTCGTAAGGGAATCATCAACATACACTTAACATTAAGTAAACGCTTCCATTTCCATTAACAGGATTGCTTATTAGGAGTAGACGTGGCATACTTGTCTTAGATGCTATAATGCATATAATGCCACAGCAGATGGGGAAATCTTGTTTGTAAATATACGTGTGTGGTGATGGTGGGGGGGGGGGGTGGGTATAATTATGCACGGTGGCAGGAATATAAAATCATTTTAGGAGGCTATTTTTAAAATAAAACCGCATTTGCATTTGCTGTGATATTTACAAGGCGTTTAATGAGGGAAAAAATGTCAGGCATACCTGCGTTTCCTTTAATTGGCACTCCAATTAGCGTTTTGGTTCAGATTCATCCATTGGCTGAAATGTGAAATGTCTTGATGATGGCGTCAAAAGTGAAAGTTGATTTACTATGCGGAGAAAGGGTTTAATTTATCGATAAGTAGGACTGGGAACATCCCCATTGTTGATACTTGATGGCCTTTGTGATGTCATCAGTAAAGAAAAGTCATTTCAGAGGCAGAGAAAGGGATTTTGGTGTGTGTGTATGTGTGTATTTGCAGTTTATTATTAAATGCTTAAGCTGACACTTGTTTTGTTTCTGTTTCTCTATGCCCGTGCAGTATTTCTAAGAGTATCTGTAACAAATGCTTAACGTCAAGTAAACGCTTCCCTTTCCATTAGCATGATTTCTTATCTGCATTTCGCTATTAAGAGTAGACGAGCTGTAATTGTCTTCGACTTAGCAGCTATAATGCATTTAATTGCACAGCAGATATTAAGGTCTTATTTGTATATTTATGGTCGTGGGTCTAATTATGCGTGGTGGCAGAAATCTAGAACCGGGAGGCATTTGAAAACGAAGCAGCATTTGCATTTACTGTGATATTTCCAAGTGATTTTAATGAGGGAAAAAATGTCAGGCATGACTTCATCTTATTTAATTGGCGTGCCACTTTGCATTTTGGGTCAGATTCCTTCCTTTTTGTAACATTGCTTACTTCCCATTGGCTGAAAGTTAGTAGCTTTGATGATGTCATCAGAAAAGGAACGTCTTTTCATACCTGCACGGCAGACAATACTAAAAGCTTTCAGAATAGGCTTGATTTCAAGCACGGATGAGCAAATTTGTTCAATTAAACAGTGTTTATAGTATAATGTCTGGTTTAATCCTAAATTAAGATCATATTCTCACCACAAACGAACCGCTCCAGGGTTCGTTTGAAAGTGTACCGAGACCACCTCTTCAAGCAGGTCTCGGTACGCTTATTTGGTCCGCTTTTGGTGCGCACTCGAGTACGATAGCTGCATTCTCACCTGCCCAAACGAACCGTACCAAGAGGGGAAAACGAACTCCAGTGCGATTCAATCGAACTAAATTAGGCAGGTGTGAAAGCACCCTAAGATACAAAAAATAGGAAATGAGCCCAATTTCTTTGAACTGTTACACCCCTTAAGATGCCATCAGAGAAATTTGATACATTACAATGACTTTTTGTTTCGTCCGAATAACAAACGCTGATTAATAGATCACATAAGCACAACAAATGTGGCTTAATAAACCTTAATAGAATATTTTTTATTTTATTAAGCAATCTTTGTTTCATATAAACCTCATGCCTACTTTCTATAACTTCTCCTTTTCCTGTAACAAGCCCAAAGCAGCAGAAAATGGAAATGTCAATGAAGGGCAAGGATGGAGGCGCGAGGCTTGCAGGTTTTTTTTTTTTAACTACAGTGCTGTCTTCGAGCGCAGTAACAGATCCCTAGAGTACAATACGCTCTGAAAAGCACTGATACACACACACACACACACACACACACACACACACACACATAGTCATTAAGCTGAGCTCTTTACTGAATCAATCAGCAGAAGTGCGACGTACAGCCTGAGCTCCATTCCTCCCCCACCTCCTTCTCTCGCCTCGTCCTTTCTTTCATTCATCTCAGCCCACATTCCCAGTCACAGCTGTCATGGTGTCATGTCACGCCGTATTAAAATTCACTGTACATCCCTGCGCTCTCATAGAAGGATGATGCTGTTCCAGTTTAGAGCAGCGTTTTAAAGCACTGTGAAAGCATTTGTGTGTGTGTGTGTGTGTGTGTGTGTGTGTGTGTGTGTGTGTGTGTGTGTGTGTGTGTGTGTGTGTGTGTGTGTGTGTGTGTGTGTGTGTGTGTGTGTGTGTGTGTGTGTGTGTGTGTGAGTGAGTGAGTGTGTGTGTGTGTGTGTGTGTGTGTGTGTGTGTGTGTGTGTGTGTGTGTGTGTGTGTGTGTGTGTGTGTGTGTGTGTGTGTGTGTGTGTGTGTGTGTGTCACTTTCTTCCGCTGTTTTCTAAGACGGAGAGGTAATTAATGGAAAGCAGCAGTAAACAGATTAATAAACCCCGTAAAGTAATTCGCTGATGGTTTGATTAAGCCGCTAATGAATGAAAATGAGTTCAGCGGCTGATTGAGTTATGGAGTTGTTGTCACATCTGGTTATGTTTTTTCGTTTGCAGGCACCTGTCCCGCTCCAGGCTGAAGGAGCTCGGCAGAATTTCCTCTCCGTTCGTCAAACGTGCTTGTGTCGTCTCGTTACATGTAAGTATTGTAACACCTTTGTTCGAGCTTAATATACAGTTGAAGTCGGTATTTTTAGCCCTCCTGAATTATTAGCCCGCCTGTATATTTTTCAACACATTTCTAAACAGAACAGTGTCAAGGTCATTTCTAATAATCGATTTATTTTATCTTTGCCATCATGACAGTGGATAATATTTTACTGGATATTTTTCAACATACTATTATTCAGCTTATAATGCAGTTTAATGATTTAACTAGGTTAATTAGGCAAGTTAGTTTAATTAGCCACGTCATTGTATACAATGGTTTGTTCTGTAGGCAATCCAAAAAAATAGCTTAAGAGGGTTAATAATATTGAACTCAAAATGGTTAAAAAAATGTAAAACTGCTTTTATTCTAGTCGAAATAAAACAAATAAGACTTTCTGCAGAAAACAAAATATTATAGAAATACTGTAAAAAAATTGCTTGCTCACTACAGTTACTTTAAAGCTCAGCTGTATGCTAGAAAACTACTTAAAGCTGGCAGAATAGACTTGTTTTTAAGAACGTATAGCAAATGTGTTATATTAAACAGTGCTTTCTAAGGTTTTATGTCACTCTCCTTAATAATTTTAGCTGTTGAACTACACTGTAAACATGTCGGTTTGTTAACAGTGTATTAAAATAGAAATTATCCCTAATAAATTAAGGGGGATTGTGTTTTTATTGACACATGCTGTAGTTTGATATGATATATTGTCTGGGTTGAACATAAATTATGCTACAAAAGTTGGGTTATGAATTTACAGTACTTTTTGCAATCGTTTTCCTTACATTTTAAAATTTAAAATGTTAAAAATTAAAAAATTTACAGTTAAAAATTTACGGTAAAAAACTGGCAGCTGTGGTTGCCAGAAATTAACCGTTAAAAATACGGCAGAATGTTTTTCAGTTTACGGTCACAAAAACGGTTAAATTTACGATAAAAAACTGGCAGCTGTGGTTGCCAGAAATCTACCGTTAAAAATACAGTAGAGGTGTTTTTCAGTATATGGTGTATAGAATTTATGTGTTATAAATTTATGGAGATTTTTATTTAAATTTTTTTTATAACTTGATTTTCTTCTTTTTTTTGTTATATTTGCAGATTTTTTTTAAGGTAGATCTTATTTTTATTTTCTAATCTAGTCTAAAATGTTCATGGGAAAATAAAAAGGAAATTTTTGTGCTACAAAATCACGTTTTACAGGTTTTCATTCCACATGTGTTTCATACGTACATTTTTTTTTTTTGTTTGTTTGTATGATGAAAAGTCACTTAGTTTTCATTTAAATCATTAGCATTTCTATCACATGTGCTCAAAGCCCCACTGACTCCCTGTGCTGACTGGCTGTGAGTTTCACAAGTATATTTACTGCTCTTTTCTTCAGGTTACAGTCATCATGTCTGTCCGCTTATGGCTGATGGGTGGATCCATGCCGCTGTTCTCCGAGCAAGACAATCCTGCATCTTTCTCTCCATATCTGCTCACCAGGTCTGTCTCAATGCCATCCCTCACATATCTTCATCTTAAAAGATTTAACACACAAAAAAAGACAATGTGTTTTCATGCACTGGAGACTATAAAGGCTGCAACGGGATTCAGAATCAGCCTGCAGTCTGAAATGCACACAAAAGCAGGAAAACCTTGACATTTCCTCCCATACATGAACTACAGAGGGAGAACTGATGTTTCACTTTTACTAGTAAAGCAGTTTCATGTGTGTTACGTACTGTGCAGTAAATGCCAACGTTTATAACAAGTTTCTTCTGCAACCTTCGCTTCCTTCCCTGTGTTCGTCACATAATCAGCCAGCAATTTTGATGCAGGACATTGAGCAGAAAGATAAAGCAGTTTTGGGTCTGCTAAAACACACTGTAATAATGAAATGGCCACCCATGACTCCTGAACTAAACCTAATTGAAAATATCTGTGAAATCTTTGGTGATAGAGAAACACTCGAGTATTGTGGGAAAGCCTGAAAATTTGTATCTTTTAGTAAACATTTCTGTCTTTTTTAGGTTCCTCACATACTGCTATCTGCTCGCTTTCAACGCCTGGCTCCTGCTGGCTCCCATAATGCTTTGCTACGACTGGCAGGTAAACGACAACCACAAAAAAACCCTGCTGTCGCTTCATCTGAGTGAGCGTTTGCTTGACTGCGTGACTTCTGATCGGCAGGTGGGCAGCATTCCTTTAGTGGAGTCTCTGTGGGACGGACGCAATATTGCCTCGCTGACTTTGGCTCTTGTCATGCTGGCATTGAGCCTGAACTGTGTTACATGCCTACAGGTGAGCGATTGAACGCACACATTTCCACGTGACAAGACAACCTCTGAGAGTTCATCTCCACAGACTCGCTCTGTCGTCATTTATGAAAAACACACACGTTTCCCCAGTTTCAGGAGACATAAAAGACTCGCTCTGTCTCATGCTTTTCTGTGCTGTCGGTTTCTTCCACTCCCAGTGCAATTCTTCTCGACTCGACGCCATTGCAACCTGTGAAAAATAGCAGCAGTGGTGTAAATCAGTTCAAACAGCCACCTAAGGCAGATGTTGCGCATCGGTTACACATGAAGAGAGATGTGAGATTCTTTTATATTTAGCAGGCTGTTCAGTTTCTGCTCTGATTGGCTGTAACAGTTCTTTATATATTATTTTTAAATGGCATATGAATGGGATTTCAGAACTGTGCTCAAAGTATTGCGCACTGTTTATAAATATTTATTAGCTCGGGTTGAGTTAAATCATGTAAGTTATGCCACAGCCTTATCACCCTGCAGCCCAAGACAGGTTACTTGCTGAAGCTAAGCAGGGCTGAGCCTGGTCAGAACCTGGATGGGAGACCACATGGGGAAACTAGGTTGCTGTTGGAAGTAGTGTTAGTTAGGCCAGTAGGGGGCGCTTAATCTGCGGTCTGTGTGTGTCCTAATGCCCCAGTACAGTGATGGGGATGCTATACTGATGAGAAGTCCTGACTCTCTGTTGTTGTTAAAAATCCCATGGCACTTCTCATAAGGACTAGTGGTGTAACCTTGGTGTCCTGGCCAAATTCCCTTCATTGGCCCTTACCATCATGGCCTCCCAATCATCCCCATCCACCAAATTGGCTCTATCATTCCATCAATAGCTGGTATGTGATGAGCGCACTCGCACTGTTGTCCTGTGGCTGCCGTCGCATCATCCAAGTGGATGCTGCACACTGGTGGTGGAGAACCCCCTCATGGTTGTGAAGCGATTTGGGTGTATAGCCATACACTGAATACGCCATATAAATGCACACTACTTACTTACTTACTTAAAGGGGACATATTATGCAAAGATCACTTTTATGTTTATGTTATGTCACATTTGTGTGGCCAAAGTGTGTGAATATACTTTTTTAAATATTTTTATAATCGCACTTCATAAAAAGGGTCTGCTGAAACACGTTGATTGACATTAGTACATGTCATCAGAGAGAGAAAGCCCCGCCCATTAGTGATGATCTCACCCTCATTAGCAGAAACAGCCCTAAGTGAGAAGCAGCCATCCACCATCAGAGTTTTTACGGCACAACTGCCAAAAATAATGTCAGCGACTATGAAAATGATTAATGTGAAGTTTTACGATGCACAAATGTACACTGTAGTCTTAATAAACTGCTTTCTTCTGAGACATTTCATTTAAATATTTCAGTTTTTCACAGAAATAACTTTATCACTGCTTTGGATCTGCAACTATGCTGGCACATTTGTAGCTCGGCCCTCTTTTGAAAAGAGCACAATCTCATTTGAATTTGAAGGGGATCTATTATGCTTAAATCACTTTTACAGGGGGTTTAAATACAGTCGTGTTTCAACAGTCTGTGAATATAACCAACTTATAATGATAATGAATTGTTACTTTTGTTTTTTACAGTCACACTTCATAGAAACAGTCTGCAGAGACATTTTGATTGGCATTCTCCCGTTGTACATGTCATCAGAGAGGAAAAGCCCCGCCCATTAGTAAAGATCTCTCCCTCATTAGCATAGGACGTTAGTCATGTTTTTGAATCTGCCACTATGCTGACACACATGCACTTGTAGCTCCGCTCACTACTGAAAAGAGCACAATCTCATTTGATTTTAAAGCGACAGTCACCAAAAAGGGTCAGTTTCAAAGAGTTCATTCTATCATTCACTTTATTTTCTGCTTAGTCCCTTTTTTAATTAGGGATCGCCACAGCGGAGTGAACCGCCAACTTATTCAACATATGTTTTACACAGCGGATGTCTTTCAGGCTGCAACCCAGTACTGAGAAAGTTCCAAAGAGTTATAAAACATTATTTGTGGGGTATTTTGAGCTGAAACTTCACATATGCACTCTAGGAAAATCAGAGACTTGTTTTAGATCTTGTTAAAAGGAGCATAATAGGTCCCCTTTAAAGCAAAAGTGACCAAAATGCCACAATTTGGATCAAAGCCTAAAAGGGGCAATTTCAATACTTAAAATGATTTGTGGGAATTTTGTGCTTCACATATACACTCTAGAGACATCAGACACTTATTTTACATCTAGTAAAGAGAGACATAAAGATGATCTTTTGGCCATTTAAATAAAAATTCCCAGAATCCCGCAGTGCCTTTCAAGAAAAGTTGGCATTAACCTAACAATTTGGTAATACTCATTATAGTTTAAAAGCAATCCTCACTACTAACTAGTGGTTATTACACTCCTGTTTTTAGGATGTTTATTTGTTTTGATTGGCTAAAGACCAAAGCACTGTTGTCAAATGATATGCCTAATTAACCCAACTTGGCTAGTTAACCTAAATAACCAGTTCAATCTTTTTTAATGCTTTAAATTGCACTATAAGCTACTAGTATCATCCAAAGTAACCAGTAAAATGCTATGTGCTGTCATCATGGCAAAGACAAAAGAAACAAGTTAAAGTGGGGAAAGTAGGTATTAAAAATGCCACCATTTTTCTTAGAAAACATTTCTTAAAGGTGATGTTGACTTGAAATTTTCACCAGATGATGATAACAACCAAAGAAATCAATATATGCAAAGGAAACAAATCTAATTAGTTTAAAAATAAAGTTATGCATGGTAAAATGAAATGACACTGGTAAAAAGTATTGAACACATGAAGAAAGAGAGGTGTAGAAAGGCAGTGAATGCCCAGACAGCAGCTGAAATCACTCTGTAGTTCTTTAGCAGTCCTCTTCTCTTCCTCAGTGTAAATGAATATTAGCTCCTTCAGTCCAACATCTACATTAGCAGGGTGATGAAGATAAATCCAGGGTGGACATTTCAGCAAGACAGTGATTCAAAACGCAGCCAAGGAAACTCTCAAACACTTTCAGAGAAAGAAAATCAAGCTGTAGAATGGCCAAGCCAATCACCTGACTTGAATCCAATAAAAAATACAATATAAAGAGCAGATTTGATAGACGAGACCCACAGAACCATCAAGATTTTTACAATGTGATGAAGCCTGTGACAAACTCACTCCTGAGTAATTCATGCGACTTCATTCTCTATATGTGAGGCGTCTTTAAGCTGCCGTCACTAAAAAAGCCTTTTATATAAAGTATTAAATACATTTCAGTAGTTCAGTACTTTCTCCTTGTGTCATTCCATTGTTTTTTGTTTTGTTTTATTTTGGGTTTTTGCCAAAATCTGGATTAATTCCATGTCTACAGCTCCTTTAGAAATATGATTCCCAGAAAAAAAAAAACATGACGAGTTCAATACTTATTTTCCCTGCTGTATTAAAACTACTATATTTAAAATGTTCTCTCTGTCAAACAGCAATTGGGAAATATTTTAAAGGAATTATCATTTCTTAGAAGGGCTTATCTTTTACTCATCAACCTTTTAAAACACAGACCATGCAGGCTTTTTATTTATGACTTTACATGATCAGTTTAAACATGTGAAATCGTCTTTTTTCATCTCCATGCAGAAAGTCTTTGAAACTACAAATGCGACTGACCCTTCAGAATAAAACGTGCACTGATAGAAAATAATTGAAAAAGCATCAAGCATGCAGGGTTTAGTGAAACCTTGAGAGCTCCAGCTACAGATTAAACATTCACAAGCTGGTTTTTATAAAACTGTGAGAAAATACCATTGTGTTTTTGTTCGACCCCCAGAATGCTTTTTTTTGTTGTCTGCCGCTGTGCTGGCGATGTCTTTGAGGGATCTTTTTGAAATGTTTTCGTTTCTCCAGTTAGTAGGGGAAAAGGCAGTGCGTTTTCTTGATTCTTGATTCGACTCCACATAAAGCGAGCGGGAAAATGAAAGAGAGAGAATATTTCAGTCCCTCAACAGCAGCTCATAACTTCAGACTGAATAATTCATAGTGTGTGTCTGAGACGAGCTGATGGACCAGTGTCAGTAAACGGCCTGCTTCTTTTACTGATGGAGTCCAGGATGTCTGTGCAAATGTTTCAGACTGTAAAAAAAACATGGTTTTCTCATTCCAGCAATCTCAGATTTCAAATCCTATAAATGTTGCACAAGCGAACGGATCCTGCGGTCCAAACTTTCAACCACTGCAGACTGTGGAGTGGAGCTGATGTTGAAGATATGGGAATTAACATTTAATATAAACCTGGAAATACTGTATACGTTTTGAAATATGTTATATATACATTATAACACAAGACATGTTTGAGGTGCATTGTGAGTAATAGTAAATTAATAATAATTCAACAGATTCCCCAATGTACATTTGCTCTTAAAGGGAAAGTGTCTTCATTTACTCACCATCCAGACCTGTTTCTTTCTTCTGTAGAACACAAAAGAGGATAGTTTGAAAAAGTTGTAATCCAGAAGCAGATGACTTTCATAGTATTAGTTTTAAAGTCAATGGTTACAGTTTTCTAGCATTCTTCAAAGTATCTTCTTTTGTGTTCAACAGGTTTGGAAGCACTTGAGGATGAGTAAATAGTGAGAACGTTTTTATTTTTGGGTGAACTATCCCTTTAATTTATTCATCCTCAAAGTATATTGATGACTTTTTTCCTCTTTAGTACATTAATTTTCCTTCGATTTATCAGGGGTCGCCACCGCAGAATGAACTGCCAACTATTCCTTTATATGTTTTACTCAGCAGATGCCTTTACAGCCACAACCCAGTACACTCATACACGTTCGTACACTACGGCCAATTTATTTTACTTTATTCACCCATAGAGCATGTCTTTGGACTGTTGAGGAAACCGGAGCACCTATAGAAAACCCATGCCACTACAGGGAGAACATGCAAACTCCACATAGAAATGCCAACTTTTTCAACCTGGACTTGATGCACTTTGCACTTTGCACATGAATCATCAAATTAGAGCCCATTATATGAGTCAAAATTATCAACTTACTTTAATTCCAAAAATTATTAGAATATTAGGATCCTGCTCCATGAAGACCTTTAGTAAATCTCCTACAGTTAATATGTCAAAACTTACATTATGATTAGTAATATGCATTGCTAAGAACTTAATTTGACAACTTCAAAGGTGATTCAATTTCAATATTTAATTTTTTTCCTGACAAATATTAACATTTATTGTCAAATCCTAACAAATCATACATCAATGTAAAGTTTGTTTATTCAGCTTTAAGATTGTATATACCATCATGACTGATTCTGTGGTTCAGGATTAGTTATAGTTGAAGTCAGAATTATTAGCCCCCTTTTGATTTTCTTTTTTTTTTTTTTTTTTTTAAATATTTCCCAAATGATGTTTGAGCAAGGGCATTTTTACAGTATGTCTGATAATATTTTTTCTTCTGGAGAAAGTCTTATTTGTTTTATTTCGGCTAGAATAAAAGCAGTTTTTAATTTTTTAAACACCATTTTAAGGACAAAATTATTATCCAACTTTTTTCCGATTGTCTACATAAAATTATCATTATACAATAACTTGCCTAATTACCCTAACCTGCCTATTTAACCCAATTAAGCCTTTAAATGTCCCTTTAAGCTGTATAGAAATGTCTTAAAAAATCTAGTAAAAATTATTTACTGTCATCATGGCAAAGATAAATTAAATCAGTTAATAAAGTTGAGTTATTAGAAATATTATGATTAGAAACGTGTTTAAAAAAAATCTTCTTTCCGTTAAACAGAAATTGCTGAAAAAAATAATTCAGGGTGGCAAATAATTCTGACTTTAACTGTATATCATTTTTATGAACAATACAGCATGCATCCTCTCTCTCTGTTGCAAACAAAAAGCTTGAGTTACACAACTATATTCTTCTCACCTCAGGGAGGGAAAACTGATATGAAGGATCTGAGAAACCGCAAAATAATCCAAGGTGAGAGGAAAGAAAGGAAGTAAAGTCTGAGGGGGTGAAGGAGCATAGCTGACGGAAAGGTGTGACTCTTTAGAGGGCCACTGAATGCAGTTTTTGGCCCAGTGACATTTTGGGACGGCCCTCGGATGACCCCCGTTTGTGCTGCCATGACAACAGATGGCGACTGGCACAAAGGATAATGCCATGGCTAGCATCACTCTCATGACCCAGCTTTAGCCCTCTAATATTTCCCAGAAAAACATAAGCTTGGAGGCTCTTGTTGTCTGGTATTTGCTCCTTTCAGTCTGTGTTTGGTGCACTTTCAATTCCTGTTTGAATTGTGAAAAGGGCATATGGATTTTCGTAGTGCTGTTTATAAGTATAGCAAAGCAGGGATGTCCCGTTGGGGTGTCTGCATCTAATTCAATTTACAAAAGTGGTTTGATATATGTAGAAGGATTCTTAGATGCAAGCAAAATGTCTTCTTTATTGTTTCAATTAGAGGGCGGCAGGGTGGTTCAGTGATTAGCACTGTTGCCTCACCGCAAGAAGGTTGCTGGTTCGAGTCCAGGCTCTGCCAGGAAGCATTTCTGTGTGGAGTTTCCATGTTCTCCCTGTGTTTGCGTGGGTGCCTAGCCGAGGCTCGAACAAGCGACCTTATTGCTGTGAGGCATTTGTGCTACCCACTGCGTCACCCTTACTTAATCGACTTGTGTTGGGACAACATGCAGGAATTTTTAGCGATCACAGAGAGTAAGGACCTCAGTTTTTCAATATCTCATCCAAAAGACGTAGCTCACTGAGCAGCATAGAGTCCCCTTCACTAAACTGGAGCACTAGGAGACACACAGACCACAGGTTAAGCGCCCCCTGCTGGTCTCACTAACAACACATTCGGCAGCAACCTAGCTTCCCCATATGGTCTCCCATCCAGGTACTGACTGGGCACAGCCCTGCTTAGCTTCAGTGGGTGCCATGTGAGAGTTGCAGAGAGGTAGCTGCCTGCGGCTTCATTAATTATTGATGTATTTAATAGCATCTTAGTGATTTAACAAAAAACTAACAATGAATGACATTCTAGTCATTAATTAAGGTTAATAATATTGACCTAAAACTGTAATAAATGTATTGTTCATGTTATTAAATGCATTAATTAATATTAATGGAACCTTATTGTAAAGTCTAACCGCATAATGTAATATTATCGAAATACTATGCTCTGATGCATATTTGACTTGACTTGAATCTGCTTGAGGTCATCTGGGGTGATATAAACCTGATATCTAGTCAGTGTTTACATTTCTAAATCACAAGCACAAATAGACTTCAGAAACTCGAAGCTTCTCCTATTACTGCAATTGACACATGACCATCTTTGGCTCCACCTTCATCATTGGCTTGGCAGTCGTTGTCCAATCAGCCACGAGAGGCTCAGTGCCAGCGATTCACCCTAATGACTTTTCAATCTGTCTCCTCAGGAATGTTTACTAGGCTAATTATCTCATGCAAAAACACACAGGCAGACAGAGAGACAGTCGAGACAGCGAGAATGAATGTTATCAGCACATTTTTATTTGAGCGCTTCGTTTATTTCGCCACACACTCTTATTGCATGTCAGGATGTCGCTGATTATGAAGTTAATTAATGTTCCTCATGGACTGGAAAGCAGAAATCAATATTAAAACATTCATATCCTGTCGGTGGATGTGAGAGTGAAACTCTAGATAATGGTTCTATTGTTTATTTTGTATGAGTGTATTGGCGGCAAATGAAGTGTGATGCAGTTATGATTTCATTCCTCCTCAACCTTTCTCATTCCGGCGCAGGTTTCTCATCCAATTCATATCTGTGTATTGACCCTTCAGTCCTCCGCCGTCATATTTAATGAACTTATACGTCGATAAAAACCAAACTAACTCATATTTCAAAGGATACGCTCTCAGAGAACAGTAATAAAGACATTGGAGCTGTGTAGTGAGTCGATTTTAGAAGTGCGATTATTGCCCGGGCTGTAAATGAAGTGTCCTGAAGTCTGATTGTTGTGGAGGTTTGTGCTTGTTTCTTTTCTGTTGCTTGCTAATCAATGCTATTGCCGTTCCTCATGTTTTGGCTTATTCATCCAGATTTTTCAACTTATTTTATCTCAGATTCTTTGTGTCATCTTTTCAGAAACATGTACACATTTGAGATTTTGGTACAAACATCACCTTGGGTCCGTTCTTCGTATGCGGATTACTCAATTAGCTGGATTTGGATATTGACGATTTGACATGATCCAGGATCGTTTCTGTAACCAGGGGATGGGACACTGACAACAGAGGTGCGGATCCACTTGCAGGTTTATTAGCGAGGTCAGGCAAGCAGTGGTCAATACAGGGGCAAACAGATGAATTAGGGCAATCCAGAGTCATAGTCAAAATAAGAGGTAGATGGTCACAAGGCAGGCAGCAAACGGGATTAAAGAAATGAACAAGGTGAGGATCAAAAACACGGAAAAACGAGACAGGTTGAAGTGTCACTAAAACAGTAGACAAGACTCAACAACAGTGTGTGTTTCTGTGATGTTTATGTAGTGCAGTAATCAGTCCAGAAGGAGCATCAGCTGAGGGAGTCTAATCAGTTGAGACTTGGAGCAGGTGTGTGTGTTGCATGACTGAATATGTAGTCTATAAACGGTAGATTTGTAGTCCTTTAGTGATCTGCAGCTACTAGATCGCTGGTGATCATGATGTTCTTCAAAACTCATCTGAAAGTTGTTCTCATAGAAAGAGTTCTAGCAGCTCAAACCTGCTCGGGAGCAGGTTCATTTCATATAAACAGGATTAGATCGGCTCATTTCAAGCAAAGATAATAATAATTCATATAATATTAAATAATTAATAATATTTATGTTTATAAACAAATACGTTGAAAAATATATAAATAAAACTTATGCAATCTGCACTCCAAAATAAAAGTACAAAAACAGAGTGTTCTCTCCCCAAGGGGATCAAACAGATATTTATTAATATGGATTTTTTGATACAGATGCGTACAAACGTACTGATCCAGCTTTAGTACAATTTCTGTATGATAATCATGTTTTGACCACTAATATGGTGCTGATTTGACGCTTAGCAAAAGTTGCAGACGCCTTTACCTATATCAAAATGCTTTTTGATGCACAATTAATTTAAATTCCTCAGGCCGATTAAGAAACTAATTGAGGCCTAGGCTACCATAGTTTAGAAAATCTGCTCTAAATGTAAAGTGAAATAAATTGCTAAATCTGCTTGACACATGAAAGTGTAAAGCCTGCAGCCCACAACAAAGGTGGAAAGTTATTGCGCATCATTTTTAACAAACTGTTTACTGTGAATTTTATATAATTTTGCTCGCATGGATAATTGAATATTAATCAGATGATGTCATTACGCTGTTGTGTCGTCATCCAATCGTTGCATTGCTGATCCTGATTTCGAGGATCATTAGATCTGTCCTTTACAACACACGCAGCGATTTCAGATCAGTTCATCCAGACATTTTAATCTGATTCGCAAACTTGTTTGAAGAACCAAATTGGCCAGAGATCAGTTATCAAGATTAAAACATTCAGGATCTGCCAAATCATCTTAGATCATTTAAGCGAGTTTGAAGAACGGACCCCTTGTGTCAAGCTAAAATACATACAGCCTTCAGAAACTTTCAGTCGTTAAAAAAAAATTTTGACATATAGCTCCGACGTGCTCACAGCGACCCGAGTTCGATTCCCAGCTCAAGGTCCTTTGCCGATCCCTCCCCTCTCTCTGTTCCCAATGCTTTTCTGTCTGAAATATCATAAAAGGTGAAATATATTTTTTAAAAATTGGATCAGGTTTGATTTTTATTTACTAACATCATCGAATTTCGAGAAAAAAAAACATTTTGAGTTGTTTTAAAGGTGCAGTATGTAAGTTTGACACCCGATGGTTGAACTAGGTATTGCACTCCTGGTTTAAAACAAATCCAAGCACAGGTTGCCAGATTGATGACCGACAAGATTAAGATTTAACTACCCTTTAATGTTCTCATATTTCTGAAAAATATTTAAAGGTATAAAGCAGCTGTTTCCTTGAAAAAGACATGATAGTGTCAATAGAAAATTCTATACATTTGATTTTAATCTTTATTTTATACATGTAGCTTAATATATATTTGTATTTATTTGGTATTTTTTCATTTTAAGGGTTGGATATTTATGAGCATTGACTCTTACAGAAAATAGATTTTGATACTGTTAAACATTACATTGTGTTAACTGTTGTGTTATTTAAAATAGCTTGTCGTGAACTGAAGTGGCCCGGTCTAAGGCTTGAACCTCCAGTCCCATTGCCAAGTGCCATTACACTTCTAAAATATAACTGTGTCTGCAGGTGCTGCGTAGAAATATAGCAAACTCTGGGTTTTGTTTCAACCTTGTTTCTCTTACAGCAAACAGCCTCTGGTTTCTCTCTTCATCTGTCTCTCTTTTTTCTCTCTCTCTATCTATCTCTCCTTGTGCAGAAGATGAAAGGGAAGGAGGTGTTGGTGGGCCTGCTGTTCCTGGTCTTTCCCTTCATCCCAGCCAGTAATCTGTTCTTCCGCGTGGGATTTGTGGTGGCGGAAAGAGTTCTCTACATGCCCAGGTTTGTGTGTGTGTTAGTGTATGTATGTGTGTGTGTGCGACTGTGAAAATATATTGCGACAGCCAGAGAAAATTTTCCTTTTTCAGAGTCCTCGCTCTGCCTTATGAATTCAACCCCCATTTTTCTCACTCTTTTGCCCCGCTTCTGGAATCACAGACCACTGATAACACTGCATAATCTGCCTTGAGCCCTGCCTCCCATAATGCACCACTGATCTGTTATAAAAGTGCATGCATGTGTGTTTTGCACTCACACGATTAAGCCGAAATTTGAACAACGAGGTGAGGCGTTTAATAGAGATTGTTCAGAAATTATCTTATTAGCAGCGGGGTGTAGCAGTGACCCGACAGATGCCCCAATACACACACATGAATATGAGCACACACCGCATTACATCCCTGAGTACACTCAGTTATGAGTAATGAGCGGTTTGTGCTCGGGGAATTTAATGGGCTGTGTTTGGATCAGATGAGCACTTATCTTGGCATTTAGGTGGCTGTTCTCTGTGCATGCAGGGTAAATATTAGTAGTGCTTTCTTTGCTGAAGCCGAACAGCAGTGGTAATCAGACACGTGAGGGCGGCACTGCGGCTCGGAGGCCAAACCGTTTATACACACTTACACACTCGCACATACACAGCATCAGTGCAGAGCTATGGCAGGAATGTGAGGGACTCGCAGACTTCAGATTCACTTTATTTGTGTCTTTGGAGGAAAAACAAACTGTGTGCATCTTTGTTATTGGTTGTACACCGGTTAACCGCGTAAAAATATCCCTTTTAACACTGAAATTCGAAGAGAAGTGCATATATATAAGATTATATGAGATCTATAAACATTATTTTGTGAAGATTAAGAGCATTGTCCAGCTAATTCACATAGAAGGCTCAATATGCATCCGTTTCATCTTGAAATTCTGTTTTATGTAAGTTGTAACGTAATGTACAATCAATTTGTACATTAGCACAGTTATATTGACTTGTACTTGTGATTGTAATACAAATAATACAAGTAAAATAAGGTTTTGACTGCCAGTAGACTGATTATCTTGCCAGAAAAATAAACATGTTATGTTAGAAACTGGTCAGCATAGTGTTAAAACATGCTAGATAAATGCCAGTAAGACACAAATTCATGCTTGCAAACATTAAAACATGATAGAACCTTGCCAGTAAGATGCTAATTCATGCTAGCAAACAATAACCCTAAAAATAAAAAGCAAATTCATGCTTGCAAACATTAAAACATGCTAGAATATTGCCAGTAAGATGCAAATTCATGCTAACAAACATTAAAGCATGCTAGAACTATGCCAGTAAGATGCTAATTCATGGTAGCAAACAATAAAACATACTAGAATCTTGCAAGTAAGACGCTAATTCATGCTAGCAAACATTAACCTTAAAAGTAAAAAGCAAATTCATGCTTGCAAACATTAAAACATGCTAGAATACTGCCATTAAGATGCTAATTCATGCTTGAAAACATTAAAGCATGCTAGAATCTTGCCAGTAAGATGCAAATTCATGCTAACAAACAATAAAACATGCTAGAACCATGGTAGTGAGATGCAAACTCATGCTAGCAAACATTAAAACATGCTAGAACCATGCCAGTACGATGCAAATTCCTGCTATGAAACATGTTTAACATGCTAACAACAAGGTTGGCATAGTTAAAACATGCTGTTAAATCTAATTTTTGGTAAAGCATGTTAGCCATTTGCTAAAAACATGGTAGCAATAAGCCAAATCGTGCTAGCAATGTCATAAAAAATGGAAGAATTGTGTGAAAAAAATAGACATATTTTTTAACTTCATCCTAAGCTTAAACATACAGCAAAGCTTTCAAACATTGAGGAAAGGTTTCCGAAGCCAGCATTTAAGTTTGTCCCAACAAAGTTTACTCTTTAGATTTGAGGTGAAACATGATATTTGGCTATTATTATTAAGTATTAAAGATTGCCCTGCACCAGCTATGCAACAGATACCATCAAATCTTGTAGGGGAGCTTTGTATAATGCTGCAATGAAAAGGATGTAGTTACCTTAATTCAGTCAAAGTACAAATCATTTACAATGCAAACTGGTGAGTTTATATTCAAGGTAAAATAAGCAAAACTCTCCTGTTGACATATTTAGAAGGAGCGTCCACAACTTTGTTATGATTCCAAAATATCACCCCCCCCCAAAAAAAAAAAAAAACACTGCATATTTCAGCAACCAGACAAACAACGCCTTAGCATTGTGGATGAAGTTTTGCCTAGGCAAGCACACTCACATTCTCTTCAGTAAAACTGTAGTTGAACTGGTGTATCTTCAGGTAACATGACAAAAAATAATCATTCGAAGAGTGAATGTTCAGAAGTGTATGTGTGTGTGTGTGTGTGTGTGTGTGTGTTGACAGGGAAAGGGAGGTGTCACCTTCCAAATATTTGTTTCCTGTGAGAAAGACAGAAAGCGAAAGCAAAAAGAGAGAGACTGAAATAAGATTGAAATTGAAGCTACAAAAACACCCCAGCACTGAATAAGTAACACAATGCGTGAACCAAATATTTTCAGAGAATTTGTCATTTGATATAACTCACTCCTTCCTGAATTTTTTTATTTTATTTATTATTATTACTGGTATGCACTGTAATATTGTCTGTGTGGGAGATTGATGGTATTGTGTTTGACTTCAGCCGCTTCTGACCTTTTCCACTGTGTCTGAAGATAAACGTGGGAGATGATCCAGTCTCTTTCCTGCTGATAAACGATTGAAGGGTGTTTTGTCCTTCTCAAGACAAATATAATTCACAGATGTGGTGGAGAGCGTAGTGTTGAGCTGTTTTTTGTGTTTGTGCCTGCAGTGCAGTTTAATAATGCTGTATTTACATGGTGGATATTACGTTATTGACAAAAAATGTATTATCTTACCAAAATTTACGTTGTTGTATTATATATAATAATAGTTATTGAATTCTTACATTTTTATGCGTTCTGTAAATTTAAACTTTAGCATTATTAATTGGTCAATAATAATACGTTGTTATTATTTGAAAAAATCCAGTAAATTTAAAAAAAAGTAAAATCGCACAAAAATTTCACTTTTATTAATTGACAATTAATTAATAATTATTTAACAATTGACAAAAGTTTTGTAAAAAAAAAATTGTAAATTACATATAGAAGTATAAATTCTTATAAATAACATTTTTTTATTATTAGCTGATATAAACTCACTGGCCACTTTATTAGGTACACCTGTCCAACTGCTTGTTATGCCTTGCTGATGCCAGAGGTGAATGGCCAGACCGGTTCTGAGTTACTCAAATAACCATTTGTTACAACCAAGGTATGCAGAAGAGCATATCTGAATGCACAACATGTCCAACCCTGAGGTGGATGGGCTACAGTAGCAGAAGACCACACAGGGTGCCAGTCATGTCAGCTAAGAGAAGAAAACTAAGGCTACAATTTTCCCAGGCTCACCAAAATTGGACAGTAGAAGATTGGAAAAACGTTGCCTGGTCTGATGAGTCTCGATTTATGCTGCGACATTCGGATGGTAGGGTCGGAATCCATCCTGCTTTGTCTCCAGAGGTCAAGCTGGTGTTGGTAGTGTAATGGTGTTGGGGATATTTTCTTGGCCCACTTTGGCACCATTAGTGCCAACTGAGCATTGTGTCAACGCCACCGCCTACCTGAGTATTGCTGCAGACCATCTCCATCCCTTTATGACCACAGTGTACCCATCTTCTGATGGCTACTTCCAGCAGGATTACACGCCATGTGATAAAGCATGAATCATATCAGACTATTGTCTTGAACATCACAATGAGTTCACTGTACCCAAATGGCCTCCACAGTCACCAGAACTCAATCCAATTGAGCACCTTTGGGATGCAGTGGAACGGGAGATTTGCATCATGGATGTGCAGCCGACAAATCTGCAGCAACGACATGATGCTATCATGTCAATATGGAGCAAAATCTCAGAGGAATATTTTCAGTACCTTGTTGAATCTACGCCACGAAGGGTTAAGGCAGTTCTGCCAGGTACTAGTAAGGTCAGGCACGTGCACACATAGGGCTCAACCTGTGTAGTGCACATGCCCTTTTTAGTCTTGGATAGAAAGTGCCCTTCCAAAATGATCAAAAGTGCCCCCGGGACGCGGCACACCCTCGATCCCGCCCTTCAGTAGGCGCGCGACAACACCGCTCTTGAGTACGCGCGCGACAACACAGCTGATCAGAACGCGCGCGTCAACACCGCTCTTCAGTATGCGCACAACAACAACAACAACAACCCCCCCCCCCCCCCAATTAAATAAAAATATAAAAATATTTAAATTAAATATAAAATATTAGGTGTACCTAATAAAGTGTATATTTTTATATTGTTTTCAATAATTTTATTATTTATCAAAAACAGTATTGGCTTTTTATATATTATTTAATATTGTATCCAAATAAATATTATTTAGTAATATTTTCCTGAATTAATGCTGGAAAATTTCTCCTACCATTCTCCATTCCCTATTAAGAGTCAGTCACTTAGCATTAGTGCATGCATGAGGGATATTCAAGTTACTTACATAAGAGTCATACGTTGCCAGTCGTAATCTGAATTTTTAATTACATCTTTGAAAATATGCATAACATTCCAAGGGCATCCCACCAGTGTTTTTCACCAGAGTTCACTGTCTGCCCCTAGGAAATATTTCATATCTGCATGTAAATCCTAAAGAGCACGTATGTACTGTAATTGACAATTTCCCATTTAGCAATAACCATCTTTAGGCGTCTAAATGAGTTCTTTAGCTGTCTGTAAAAAGCATCGTAGCTTACATTTTCCAGCTACAGTATTTTCCACACTACATTAGCTGTAGAATATACACTAAGGCCTGTTTAAATCTGGCTGAGTTCATCCGTCTGTGCAGCAATGCTCACATTACAGAGGACTTTTCCATAACAGCAGTGTCTTTGTGTGTGTGTCCAGTATGGGTTACTGTATTCTGGTGGTCCACGGGCTGAACAGACTGTATTCGGTGGTCAGTCGATGGGGAGCAGCTGCTCTGACCGTGTCCATGCTGGTCGTCCTCCTCCTGTTCTCCTGGAAAACCGTCCAACAGAATGAGATCTGGCTCTCCAGAGAAGCCCTGTTCAGGTGTGTGTGTGTATAGGTTTATGTGGTTTATAGGTACATGAAGTTGTATAATGACAAGGGTATGACTTAGTTGTAGCATATTAAGTCGGTTTATTGGAACATACATCAAGTCCCTGTAAATCAAAATGTTTAAAAAGCATACTTAACAGGGTCTTTTGACATCTAAAAATGTCCATGTTTCCTATGAGGGTTGGGTTAAGTTTATAATGAGCAAGACTCAGCAGTACTGGAGCAAGCTGACCATGATCATGCCGCCAATTGACAATTGAGTTGCCGCCCCCAGCAATATGGGCGATCGCCTACAGTATATTGCCCATGCCTAAATCCGCCATTGAGACTCAGCTATAGGTGCGCATGAGAATGGAGTTTATATAGGGTGTATAATAAGTGTAAATAAATGATATTCAGCTGTGTGTGTGTCAGTCCAGATTGTTAACAGCTGTAGCAGGTGTTGATTGGCGCAAAGCCTAATGGCAGTCGTAGTCCATGTAAATAACAGATAGCATACAGATAAGCTGGAGTGCTCTGTAAAGAGCTTAATTTGCACTCCAGCTGATAATCGTAACACACATAATGTAGGTGGTAGACCAATCACAACAGACTGGGCCTTGATCGGACCAATCAGAGCTGAGTAGGCTTTTGTAAAGGCAGGGTTTAGAGAGAGCTGATCCTTGAATAGGCTGTTTCAGATGCTATTATACTACTGAGTGTTTTTAGATGTTGGATGGATGTATATCTATTCTAAAAGAAGCAAAATAATTACATAAAGAATTCACAATTTATTTTTGTATTGCAAGTTTGTAAAGTGCACTAATTTGCATACATTTTTGGCATAAAAATCTGAATATATAGAATAAAAGCCAGGTTAATTAGTTTTTACATATTGGAAGCTTCATCAGGAGGATTTACATAGTTTTATAAGGAATTAAGTTATTCAGACATATTTATTTATTTATTTTTCAAATCTGGGAAGTTGAGGGTGTCACGGTGGCGCAGTGGGTAGCACGATCACCTCACAGCAAGAAGGTCGCTGGTTCGACCTTCAGTTGGCCTTTCTGTGTGGAGTTTGCATGTTCTCTCCGTGTTCGCATGGGTTTCCTCTGGGTGCTCTGGCTTCCCCCCACAATTATGTATGTGTGTGAATGAGTGTGTGTTGCAGCTGAAAGGGCATCCACTGCGTAAAACATATGCTAGATAGGTTAATATATTAATATAAATATTAATAAAGGGACTAAGATGAAAAGAAAATGAATGAATGAATGAATCTGGGAAGTTTAGTGTTTGCAAATGTTGATGAAACTTTTTGATTCATTTCAGGAGGAAATTAATTATTTAATTAATTATTTAAATCTAATATGTAAAAATAAATTTAATTAAAATATACACAAAAAAATTAATAATTTCTGACACATGATTGTGTAATTTGGATGTTAAGACTGAAAACGCACTTTATAAACAGCCAATTGACTGTAGCATAATATTTGCCTGCAATTTTTTGTCTTTAAATGGTGAATAGATAAAGCATTTTCTTCTGTTCCCTTCTCCCTCCATCAGGTCTGGCATTCAGACTTTACCTCACAATGCTAAAGTACATTACAACTATGCCAATTTCCTGAAGGACAAAGGGCGAAACCAAGAAGCCATTTACCACTATAAAACAGCCCTCAGGTACTGTAAATCCGTGTACGTGATGCTAAACAAAATATTTAGAGAAAATAACTTAACACCTATGTTTTTTTTCATACATTTATAATTAACATGAACTATGATTATAACTCTTGTTTAAAAATATTAACGCAACACTTAAGAAAAGGGAGCAATTTTCACTATAACTAGTGGTTTATTACCTGCCTATTATTAGGATTTTGGCTCTTTATTACTAATTAATAAGAACATATTCTGCACAGTCTTATTCTACACCCCTACCCAATACCTAAACCCAACTACTACCTTAATCACTATCAATAAGCTGCAAATTAGCAGTTTAAATTTAGCAGCAGAGCTAAAAGTCATAGTTAATGCTATGTTAGTAAACCGTAAATGATGATTCATTGGATTTTTTAAGTGGTTGAAAGCTATTTATACGGGCTGAATTTAAACAAACAAATAAAATTTAGCAATGTTCAGCTTAATTTGTTTAAATTCAGCCTATAAAGGGTTTGAGTAAATCCATTGAATATTTTTTTTCAGTGTACTGAGAATTGTATGCCTTAAAATAAAGTGTGACCAATATTAATATATATTTTTATAATCCCTTATTAATGCTTAATGTAAAAAAAAAATTAAATCTGCATTTTTTATGTTGTTGTTGTTGTATTGTGGGTATTGTTTTTTTGCTATTTGTTATCCTAATCCTAATCCTCATGTAAATCCTAACAGCCTCCTCTATGTTTTGTGTAGACTGTACCCTCGCCATGCCAGTGCTCTGAATAATCTCGGCACATTGACTCACCAGGCGGAGGAGGCTGAGGTTTATTACAGGAGAGCGCTGGACATTAACCCTCAACACAACAGAGCCCTCTTCAACCTGGGAAACCTCCTCAAGTAAAATACACACACTCTCTCCACCACAATATCACAGCCGTGCCCGAATCTGTGAACACTCTGCTTCTGTGCGCAAGGCTGGCAGACACCCAAGCATGCCTCGGTGGTAGAACGGATGAAAAATATTGTGTGATGTAGTGGTTCACTGAACTTATTTTCGTGCCACTGCTTTAAATTTAAGACTCAGCCAGTATATGTGTGTCTATGTCACAATATAAGAGATTTTTACGATTACAGTGACCACTTTCACAAACATCAAACAACTCCAACTATTTAATTATGACTATTATTTTGAAAAATGGTGCTGTTCAAAAAGGCTATTTGTCAGCTACCCAAGTACATTATGAGGAAGAAGATGATGATGATGATGATGTTGTTTTCCAGATCTCAGGGGAAAGAGGAAGAGGCGGAGCGGATGCTGAAAGAATCGATTCGGTTCGGCCCTCATTTCGCAGATGCGTACTCCAGTCTCGCCTCTCTATATGCTGACCAGGTCTTGTTCTCGGTTCTTGTTTCGATAAATGACACTCATGTGAAGTGATTGTTAGACACCTCATAGCCTTTTACGCTGATGTTTACCCTGTTATACTTTTTTTTGTGTGTGTTTAGGGACACTCAAAAGAAGCGAATGAGATTTATACCAAGGGTATTGAGAACTGTCCTGAAAGTTCTGACCTACATAACAACTATGGCGTGTTCCTGGTGGACACAGGTAAATAAATTGTCGCTTAAAGTTCTTGAAAGTAAATGAACTAACAAACAAAAACACATTACTGTGGCTTTAATAGGGTATTGCGTCATGTTCGGTTTCTTGAATGTTACGTGTGTAGGAGTGTGCAGAGGTCAGAGCCAGGTAGAAGTCGCCAGGTCCCACATATAAAATTGATACATGGCAATATATGCAAATAACATATGACATACAATTTCATAGTTGGATTTTAAATATGTAAAATATTGCAAAAATTGTTGTTTATTTTTTTTGTTTTAACCAT
This sequence comes from Danio rerio, assembly GCF_052040795.2. NCBI lineage: Eukaryota > Metazoa > Chordata > Actinopteri > Cypriniformes > Danionidae > Danio > Danio rerio. The sequence continues at coordinate 9,956,861 of NC_141024.2, forward strand.
TGGAATTAAAAAATATGTTCATATATGTTCTATAATTGTATGAATGTGTTCATATATGGCCGTATAGATCATATTTAAACAGATATATGTACTTATTTGTAATTTCAATCGTTGAATATACAGTTGAAGTCAGAATTATTAGCCCACCTTTGATTTTTTTTTTTCTTTTTTAAATATTTTCCAAATGATGTTTAACAGAGCAAGGAAATGTTCACATTATGTCTGATAATATTTTTTCCTCTCGAGAAAGTCTTATTTGTTTTATTTCGGCTAGAATAAAAGCAGTTTTTAATTTTTTAAACACCATTTTAGGGACAAAATTATTTGCCCCTTTAAGCTAATTTTTTTTTCGATAGTCAACAGAACAAACCATCGTTATACAATAACTTGCCTAATCGCCCTAACCTGCCTAGTTAACCTAATTAACCTAGTTAAGCCTTTAAATGTCACTTTAGGCTGTATAAATGTCTTAAAAATATATATAGTCAAATATTATTTACTGTCATCATGGCAAACATAAAATAAATCCGTTATTAGAAAGAGTTTTTTAAACGATTATGATGAGAAATGTGTTGATAAAAAAATCTTCTCTCCGTTAAACACAAATTGGGAAAAAATGAAACAGGGGGCTAATAATTCTGACTTCAACTGCATATACATGTATATATATATGAATATATATATATATATATAATGCATATATATACATGTATATACATGCATTATGTCATTTATCCCCATTTTAGGTCGTGGGGATCGTGCGGCCTTTCATTACCAGGAAGCTGTGCGTCTCAAGCCAGCTCATTATGTTGCCATGGTGAACCTGGGCCGTCTTCTCCGCTCATCCAATGATAATAAAGAGGCAGAGCTGTGGTACAAAAGGTAAAATGAGATCAAATGAAACTGAATAGTCTATACAGTGTATCCAGCTTACACACCTGTGAACTAAACCACAGGTGTGCGTGCATGCGTGTGTGTGTATGTGTGTGTGTGTGTGTGTGTGTGTGTGTGTGTGTGTGTGTGTGTGTGTGTGTGTGTGTGTGTGTGTGTGTGTGTCTCACACAGGGCCCTGCAAGTGGTCCGTAAAGTGGATATCCTGACTCCTCTGGGTGCTTTATACTACAACACAGGTAGATATGAGGAGGCTCTGGAGGTTTACAGAGAGGCGTCCACACTACAGCCCGACAGCACAGATATCTGGCTAGCCCTGGTGAGATTACACTCAAACGCCTAAAAAAAACATCCCATCACTTCATATCTTAATCTTTTTCCAGTTTAGCCGCTTATTTTCAATGCTTTCATAACAGTGCGTCCGCTTTTTTTAGCGATGCTGGTTCTGACAGTATGTGTCAAATATAGCAATGCTGGCAATATATGTCAAACATCAGTGGTGCTCAAGCCTGTTCCTGGAAATCTACCATCCTGCACAGTTCAGCTCCAATCCCAATCCAACACACCCGAACAGCACTTGATAATCACAGACAGGTGTGTTTGATATGGGTTGCAACTGAAATCTGCAGGAAGGTAGAGCTCCAGGAACAGGGTTGAGCACCCGTCATATATAGACAACATATATTTAGAAATATTGCAAAATATTGCCATTTCATATATTTTTTTAACCATTTGAGTTTTAAATATGTACATATATACTTAAATGTATTAGCTATAATGTTATATACATGTTTATATATCTAGTATATTTGAACAGATACAGTATGTATATATTTGACATGTTTAGTGGTGCTGCTTTTGGCAGTGTAATGTAAGCCACGAACCAAGCTAAGAAGTCAAAGAAGCCAGCCAGCTCCTAGATGGCTTTGAAAGGACTACAATCCAGTGATGCGAAGCAAACAATACAATCAAATGTAAATCTGTAGAATGTGAAAATATAAATATAGCGAGTGGGTGGAGATCATTGTATATTTTGGTTTGACTTTGTTTGTTACAGGACTCCGATCCACATTGAAATCTGACATATGGAAATATATGCAATATATGTTCATATTTGGGTTTCACATATAAAATATGTCATATTTAGACAACAAATAATTTAAAAATTGCAAAAATTGCCATTCCATATTTTTCCAACCATTGGAGTTTCAAATATGTATATATGTTTACATTTATTATTTTTAGAAATGGCCAAATATGAACATATCTAGTATATTTGAACAGATACCCCTGCTGAAAAATCCAGCCTAAACCAGCCTAAGCTGGTTGGCTGGTTTTAGCTGGTCGACCAACCTGGTTTTAGAGGGGTTTTGGCCACTTCCAGGCTTGTTTCCAGACATTTCCAACCTGGTCTTAGCTGGTCAGGCTGGGAGATGATCATCTAAAACCAGCTTGACCAGCCTAGACAAGCTGGGAGTCCAGCCAAAAAACCTATATCTAGCTTAAACCAGGCTGGTCAAGCTGGTTTTAGCTGGATTTGGCCGGTCATTTTCCAGTCTGACCAGCTAAGACCAGGCTGGAAATGGCTGGAAACCAGCCTGGAAATGGCCAAAACCCCTCTAAAACCAGTCAACTAGCCAACCAGCCTAGGCTGGTTTAAGCTGGATTTTTCAGCAGGGACAGTATGTTTATATTTGAAATGTTTAGTACTGCTGGTTTTGCAGTGCTTTTTACCATGTGGATAGGAAAGTCTTTAATAAAGAGGCATAATGTAAGCCACCAAACTAACCAAACTGATCCAAAGAAGCCAGCCAGCTTTTCGATGGCTTTAATGAGGCAAGAGACTACAATCCCATGATGCACTGCAAGTTATACAGTCAAATCTGTAGAATGTAAAAATATACAGTAAATATAGCGAGTGGGTGGAGCCCACTATACCATTGTTTTTCTTGTGAAATTCCCAATAAGTTTGATGTGTCAAATGACACTCTTCCTATTAAAAAAAGCAAAAGTTGTATCCAAGATGGCCGTCTTCAAAATGGCTACCATGGTCACCACCCATCTTGCTTACATTTACTAATGTGCCACAAACAGGACGTTAATATCACCAACCATTCTCATTTTATTAAGGTGTATCCATTTTAATGGCCCACCCTGTATATTATGAGTATATGACATATTTTATATATGCCAAATCCAAATATGAACTTGTAAGTCATGTGAGCTGTTTGCATATATTTCTATATATCAGATTTCTATATGGGGATAGGTGGTGTCTTCTGTACTGCATCATGGCTAATATAGTGTTCGGCATGAATTCTGCTGTTCAGCACAACATTTTCTAGAAAAAAAAAGTGAAATATCACAGACAGATCAACGAAGGCGCACACAATCAGTCAATAATAACCTCAAATCTCACTTTTTCAAGCAGTTACTGTTTAAAATCTATTTCCCTGTGGAGAAAATGAACTGAGGTTTTACTTCACACTGCTGTGTTGTGTTTGTTGTAAGCATTGGCATGACTTGATCTTTGAAACCGGTTATTTCAAAGCGTATAACATCAGCCTAATTGAGTCTCCACAGACCTTTCACTGTGATTCACATCACCGCCTTGAAAAACAAAGGCCAGGACCTCTCAGGTTACTTTCTGGCTGCTCTTTCATTCCCTCCCTCCTTTTTTTTCAACCCGTTTGTCTCTTCCCATCTCGTTGCCTCCACAGGCGCAGGTTTTAGCCATGGCAGGTCGCTCTACGGAGGCAGAGAAAATGACCCTGGGCATCATTTCAAAGACCAGCAACTGCATTGAATGTTACCGCTTGTTGTCTGCCATCTACAGCAAACAAGGCAACCACACTGAGGTGTGTGTCTTTGCATGTCAGTTCATGTGCACTCCCTTTTATCGCACCATACTAAACACAAGGTTTCTCCATCACTTGCTGCTCTGTGAATCGATTTATGCTGGATCTTAAAGGATTCGTGTATTTTATGTTTTAGCACTATCAACTTCTTTTAGTGCACCATGTTGCTCATTATGAAAAAGATCTGAGGAGTACCAAGTCTACTCCAGAGGGATTTATTCTGAATCATCAAGACTATTTATGAATGAACCTTTGCATCTTTAATAACGGTTAATGCTTATATGTCAGCATTTGAATAAGCTGTTGAACCAGTTGAGAAGCTGTACTGGTTACTGGTAACTCTCAAAACGCGAAATTGGTCTTGTGTTGAAGATTGAGGGTTTATGGCAAGTATTTATGCCATGTAGAAATTTTACGAAACAAAAATAAGTGCTCACTCACACTCTATTAAACAATAATCACTAATCATATCTTTGTAGTCTAAATTAACAGATGCCAGCAGTCTTCTATAAACTCTAGAAATGAATATATAGATAAATAAATACTGTATGAAGTATCTATACAAAATGTGCAACACAAAATCTTGGTTAAAAGTGAAAATGTCTGATTAGGGAATTTCAACTCCTGACATCTGGCAACCGCAATGTGGATGCTGTTTAAGTTTAGTTTAATTTTGTTTGTTTTGTTTTTTCATTTTTTGTTTCATTTTACTTTTGGTTTCATTGATTTTGTTAGTCGTTTTGATTTGTTTAGTTTCCTTTTATGTTCTATTTATGTTTCATTTGTTTAATTTCACCTTGTTTGAAAACAAGTGTTGTTTCCCAGAGATGGGTTGCGGCTGGAAGGGCATCCGCTGCGTAAAAACTTGCTGGATAAATTGGCGGTTCATTCCGCTGTGGCAACCCCAGATTAATAAAGGGACTAAGCCGACAAGAAAATGAATGAATGAACGAATACAAGTTTGTATGTACCCCCCATTTCATTTTATGTTCTGTTTTATTTTGTTTGAATTTATTTGTTTCTTTTGTTTTGTTATGTTTTGTTTTATGTTCTGTTTTTTTTTCATTTTATTTAGTTTTGTCGTTTTTTGTTTTTTTTGTTTTTTCATTTAGTGTTTTTTGTTTTATGTTCTATTTCATTTTGTTTGGTTTGTTGGTTTTTATTTTTTTCTTTCGTTTTGTTTCATTTTATGTTCTATTTTCCTTTTTTGCTTTGCTTTATGTTCTTTTTGTTTTGTTTGATTTAATTAGTTTCATTTTATTTAGTTTTGTTGTTTTTTATTTTGTGTTTTCCGTTTTATGTTCTATTTTGTTTTTTTTTTGTGTAGTTTGTTTCTTTTATTTTGTTTTGTTTAATTTTATGTTCTATTTCATTTGTTTTGTTTTGTTTCATATTTTGTTCTATTTTGTTTTGTTTAATCTAATTTGTTTAATTTTTTTGTTTTGTTTTTTTTTGTTTTGTTTTCTATTTTGTTTTATTTCTTTTGTTTAGTTTTGTTTCATTTTATGTACATTTCTTTTGTTTTGTTTTGTTTCATGTTATCTTCTATTTTGTTTTGTTTTGTTTGATTTAATTTGCTTTTTCGTTATGTTCTCTTTTGTTTTGTTTGCTTTCATTAGTTTTTTTGGTTTGTTTTATCTTCTATTTTGTTTTGCTTGGTTTTAATTCATTTCATTTGTTTTTCTTTTGTGTGGTGTTGTGTGTTTTGTGTTTTATCTTCTGTTTCATTTTGTTTGGTTTCATTTGTTTTTTTTCTTTTGTTTTGTTTTATTTATTTATTTTAAATTTTTTGTTCTGTTCATTTTGTTTGGGCTCATTCATGTTGTTTAGTTTTGATTTATGTTCTATTTTGTTTCTTTTTTTGGAGGGGGTTGTTTCATTTGTTTAATTTAATATAGTTTTGTTGTTTAGTTTAGTTTTATCTTTTCGTGTTTTTCGTTTTTATGTTCAGTAATATTTTTGTTTGGTTTCATTTTGTTGGTTTGGTTCGTTTTTTTTTTAGGTCAGATTTTGAACAAGTTTATATGTTTTTACTACATTTCAATATCATCTTTTTTCCGTTTAATGATTTTAGTGTTGTCTCAGTCATAAAGTAATTTTATCATAAATTTCAGACATTTTATCATAGATTTGGGTAACTAACACTAGTCTGCTGGGTTTTGCAAAGACGACTTTTTGTTGGTCTCACTTGCATTAGATTCAGAAAACCAAGAAATGAATATTCATCAAAAGAAAAAAATCCATGTACATATTATATGACATAGGGGTTAGTTACTAATCCACCTCAGTCCACGCTGAACAGCTGCAGTCGGCAAGTTCAAAACGAACACATTTTATTAAATCACACTCAGGCGCCTTGAACTAGAATAAATTGCATATAATTTCTTCTTATCACACATGCTCATGCTTCCTATCACAAGCGGTTCTCTCAGCCTCAAAGAGAAATTTCATTGTGAGAAATCACCTCCTGAGAAAGCAAGCAGAATATGTCACTCTGCAAGAGATGCTGAGTTTTAATATGTGTGTGTTTCAGGCTCTGGATGCATTGAAGACGGCACTGCAGCAGGAATCTTCAGAGCCTGCGGTGAGGGCAGAGCTGCACTTCTCAATGGGAAACCAGCTTCGAGAAATGAACGAGCTGGATCGAGCCTTCCAGGTAAAAGCTCACTTCCAGCTGTCACTGTGAGGAAGAGCTCCTCAAATATTCCCATTCCTCATAGTCTTGTTTATCGGTTTTCAGCTTGTCTGCAGACAGTTCACATTTAACGCATGTTACAAATAACAATCGCCTTTACTGGAACTGAAAGATCTAATTGCATGGGATGGCTTATATTGTTTTGCATGTTCATGTTTTTATCAGTCCTCTCAGAAGCCTTTTTGCTAATTGATCAGATTATATATGCAGAAATGCACATCTTGAATATTAAGTTGAAGTCATAATTATTAGCTCTCCTGTGAAATTTAAAAAAATTAAGAGATTTCTTTAAATATTGTTATTTATTTCATGTTAATAACAATCCGGCTTTTGCTTAATCTGCTGTGTGGATCAGACTTGCTGAACGGCAAAAGTCTGACTACATGAGATTGAATGTCGGGTAACTGTGTTTGAGATTCTTGCTTCTTCTCTCACCTTCTTCACACGGTTTCCTCACTGCTGCCCTGATACTGTCAGACGAACATCAGCCGCCTCCTTTCATCTCCAAATATAAACAGTCCAGACCGCGCCTCATTCCCAAGCTTTGTTCTTAAAGCGAGACACTGCAGGTCAATGGGGGTGAAACAAATCTAATAATTACCACCAGACTTTCAGAATGAAAAATTGCAAACATTTTTTTTAAAGAGTATGTTTAAATCCGCAAATGAGGCATACAAATAATCTTGGTTAAAAGTGAAAATGTCTCATTGGGGGATTCAACTCTTGACATCTAGCAACCGCAATCATGAAGAGTTGTAGATGCTGGTTTATTTTATTGTATTTATTTATTTTTTGATGTCTTTTTATTTTTTTTATTTAGTATTGTTGTTTTGTTTTGATTTGACTTTTTTTTTCTTTTGTGTTTTCGGTTTTATGTTCTGTTTAATTTTGTTTGGTTTAATTTTTTTCATTTTGTTTTGTTTTGTGCATTTCATTTAGTCATTTTTTGTTTGGTTTCATTTTGTTTTATTTCTTGTTTTGTTTTGTTCATTTCATGTAGTAATTTTGTTTTTGTTTTTTGTTTGATATCATTCGTTTCATTTAGCTTTTTTGTTTGGTTTAAGCTTTTTTGCTTTGTTTTTTTTTGTTTTTCATTTTATGTTCTCTTTCATTTTGCTTTGATTTGTTTTGTTCTGTTTTTTTAATTTTGTTCAGCCATTTTTTGTTTGGTTTCTTTCGTTTCATTTAGTTTTTTTGTTTGTTTTTTTAAAGCTTTTTTGCTTTGAATTTTTAGTTTTTCATTTTATGTTCTGTTTTGTGTTCTTTGTTTTGTTGTTTTTGTTTCATTTCAGGTTTTTTTGCTTGTGTTTTTTTGTTTTTCATTTTATGTTCTGTTTAATTTTGCTCAATTTTGTTTAGTCTTGTTTTCTTTCTGTTTTCTTGTTTCTTTTTGATTCGTTTAATTTAATTTGTTTTGTTTTTTTCGTTTTGTTTTGGGCTTTTTTCGCTTGGTGGTTTTTGTTTTTCGTTTTATTTTCTGTTTTATTTTGTTTATTTTGTTTATTAAATTTCGTTTTGATCATTTTTTTATATTACAAATTTTCCAAAAGCACATGTTTAAAATGCAAATGAGCTGTCATTTCTCTAAATAAGCACTAATTTGCATTCATACAGTATGTAGTGCAATTATTCCAACGTTGTGTAATGGAAGTTAGGTTCAATATTCTGGTTTCTTCTCTTTTTTACCTCTTATTTTGATTCAGAAAATACAACAAAAAAAAAACATTTTGACAGTTTTTGTTGAAGAAAATGAATGCAATCAGGCAGATGATGTATGAACACAGACTTCTATAAAACCTTCAGAATATAGACATGAAAAAAACTGCTGAGGCAGAGATTTATGGCTTGATTATTTATTATTTTGAGAAAATGGCCTTAGAAAATTGCTTTGTATTGAAATCTACAGACACAAATTGATAAAGTGACAGAAAAATACTTACAAATGTAGTTGTCTTTACATTTGCCTTAATAAATAACACTTTATAAAATCCTAAAAGCTCAAAATTGATGTATTTTATTCCCTGCAGTGTCTCTCTTTTACCTTTTAAGTGTCTTTTTCAAGATTCCCGGTGAACTCAAGGATTATTTTGGTTTTATTCTTCAATCTCTGGACTCTTTCCAGGTGTCCCGCTTAAATCTGGCCTTTAGCTCTACTTTTATTTCGAACACAAAGAGACAAACGTCAAAAGACTGGTTTCAGGTTTACATAATAATGCTATCCAGTTTAAAGCTCAATTACAAAGCTGTGAACAAAACGTCTCTTTCATTTTTTTTACTGTATTTTATTGCGCTGGAGTCAGACTAAATGCGCTTTCAGTGCTTGAATGGACCATGTTTCTTACACAGCACAAAACAGTTCAATGGTTTAATGTTGTTGAATTCATCATTGGTGATAAGTGCATTTATAGTATATAATACGTGTTAATCGAATGTTTTCAGAGCTACAAGCTTGCTGTGGAGCTCAAACCCGAGCAGTCGCAAGCCTGGATGAATATGGGTGGCATTCAGCATATCAAGGTATGACGGCTGACATTTAGGTCTGATTAAATATTTGTGTGGAAAATTTCACAGCTAAATCAAAAGAAAAATACATTTTGCATAATGAAAGAAATGGCTCGTGTTTGCCTTTGAATTCAGACATTATTTTCACGATAATGTATTCGCAGATGCATGTACACAAATCAAAATGAATGATATGTTAAATAATAGGGCAACACGATGGCTCAGTGGTAGCACTGTCGCTTTACAGCAAGAAGGTTGCTGGTTTGGGTCCTGGTTGGGTCAGTTGGCATTTCTATGTGGAGTTTGCATGTTCTCCCAGTGTTGGAGTGGGTTTCCTCAGGGTGCTCCGGTTTCCCCCACAGTCCAAAAACATGTGCTATAGGTGACTTGAATAAGCTAAATTGGTCATAGTGTATGTGTGTAAATGAGAGTGTATGGATGTTTCCTAGTACTGGGATGCAGCTGGAAGGGCATCTGCTGTGTAAAACGTATGCTGGAATAGTTTGTGGTTCATTCCACTGTGGCGACCACTGATGAATAAAGGAACTAAGCCGAAGTAAAATGAATGAATGAAGGTTAAATATTTATACAGTTTTACTATAATACATTTAGGTTAAATATGCAAATAAATACACATTAAATCATCTTGTTTTTTTAAGGCTACATGTACTTGTTATACAAAACTGTCTGTAATAATTGCTTTTCAGTCAGTTGTCTCTTCTGTTTTCAGTTGTTTTATATTTGAATATTATATTTGCAGGGAAATATGCTTATTTAATATAATAAATTCCTATTAGATGTTGCTAATTATTCCAAAACAAACCTGTCATAACCTAAATAACGATAAGAAACATTTACATTATATACAAAACTATATAAAATACCTGATTTTAGCCAAATAATGTGATCTATTTTCAAATGTGTTCATACATTTTTTATTTATTAACTGAGGAATATTTTATATCATTGATGAATATGCATAATTAAAATGAATGTAGCACTTTACTGAAATGTCCTGTATGATGTTGTTAATTATTGAATTAACTAAAAATAATTATATGCATTTTTTTTTTTACTTCAGGTAAGAAAAATACACATTTTCTTCTGTTTATTTGTTTGTTTTTATTTTTTTATAACTTATTTTATTGTTACTCAGGTCTATCGCCTACTGTAATATTATGCAGCTTTTTTAGTGTTCATAGTAACTAAGAGGAATACGTTTAAAATTGAGTTAATATTAATAAATGGGATCTTATTGTAAAGTGTCATGATGCACATTTTATTTGATTTAACTTTCTATTTTTCAGCATAATTTCTCATTCATGCCTTGATGTGATGGACATTTTAACCTGATAGGTTGATCCAAGTGTTTTGTCCTGCCACTGTAACATGAATATTTCCATCCTTGTTTTGATTGAACATTTTGTTTTAGGGAGACTATGCAGCAGCACGAATGTACTACCAAAGAGCTCTTCTCCTCTCCCCCGACTCCAAACTGCTGAAGGAGAATCTGGCCAAGCTGGACAGACTGGAGAAAAAGCTGCAAGGGGCCTAGAAGAACAGCGTGACCCAAACCATCAGCCAAATGATGGAGGACAAGAGAGGCAGAAGAGCCCAAATAAGACTCAGGAGATGATTAATGACTGCTTTTTCCCCTCCATGCTTTACACAGGGGGCTCTAGGATACAACTCCTCCAAATATGACTCTTTTTAAGCCACTACATCCAGGGCTGGACATGCAGATACCACTGACCTCCCCTACATGAAAAAGTACTATAATAACTTACAGAAAAAAAATTATAGTGTTTTAAACCATACTTTAGTAAAGCACTTGAATTAATGCATTAGTTCACGATACTTGCTAAATGAACACAGTCACTATAGTAGTATAAACAAATGTGGTGGTTCTATAGTTGCTATGGTAACACAAAAGCTGTAGTGATATAAGCAGATTTGGTGATACTATAGTTGTTATGGCAACACAACCACTGTAGTAATATAAACAATGTGGTGATTCTACAGTTGCTATGGTAACACCACAACTGAAATGTACACAGATGTGATGATTCTATAGTTGCTATGGTAACACAACACCTAAAATGTAAACAGACCTGATGATTCTATAGTTGCTATGGTAACACAACACCTAAAATGTAAACAGACGTGATGATTCTATAGTTGCTATGGTAACACAACACCTAAAATGTAAACAGACGTGATGATTCTATAGTTGCTATGGTACCACAACTATAGTAGGAAAACATTTTGATTCAATAGTTAATATGGAAACAACAACTATAGTAATATAAACAAACAGGCTAATTCTATAGTTGCTATGGTAACATAACCACTAAAGTAATATAAACAAACAATTAGTGGTTCTATAGTTGCTATGGTATTATTAACACTAGTTATTTAAAAAGAAATGGTGATTCTATTGTTGTTATGGTAACACAACTACAGTAGCATTAAATGTGATTTAATAGTTACTATGGAAACAATAACTATGGTAAAATAAACAAACTGGGTGGTTCTATAGTTGCTATGGTAACACCAAAACTATAGTAATTTAAAAAGATGTGGTGATTCTATAGTTGCTATGGTAACATGAAAACCATAGTAATACAAACAAATGAGGTGATTCTATAGTTGCTATGGTAACACAACAACTATAGTAATATAAACAAATGAGGTGATTCTATCGTAGCTATGGTAACACGAAAACTATAGTAATATAAACAAATGTGGTGATTCTATAGTTGCTATAGTAACACAACAACTATAGTAATTTAAACAAGCAGGCTGATTCTATAGTTGCTATGGTAAAACGAAAACTATAGTCAAATGGCCCAATACTGTAGTTTCCTTCAACTATAGTGCATTGTATACTACAATACACCACAGTTTACTGTAGTAAAAACTACAATATTTATTACAGTTTATCAGTTCACTATATTTAATACTACAGTGTGTTGCTGGAGTATTCGTTAAAGAGTTGTAGATATTCTAATATATGCAGTATAATACACTTTACTAAAGTATGGTTCGTAAACACTGTAGTATTTACTATAAATACTGTAGTATTTTCTTCATGTGGCACAGCAGCATATTTCAGAAGTTCTCGCCATTTTCCCTGTTTGTTCTTGATTTATTCCAGGATGTTCGATCTCTGAGAGGGATTTTTTGGGATGTGGGGTCGTTCCACTCGACCGCTGCGACTCTGTTCTGCTTCACTGATTGCAAAGCCTCTGAAAGCGTTTTGGACAAATGCTGCGAGTTGTTATGAAATATGACTGGGCATCTACTATGTTCCATGAACATGGCAGATTTTTACATAAGAAGTGATTTTAAATGAAGGAAAAGCCACAGGGTTTTCCATCGTGTGCTTTAATTTGATTGTTTATCAAGCGTCAATGTTGTGGAATGTATTTTGGACTAAAGGCGTATTGACCTGTGCAGTGAATTACATATCATATTTGTCCTCCTCGATAAGCTAGAATGCTGAATTCAGTTTCAATTTCAATCAGGGCTTGATGTTAATATTTTTAACCTAGTGGTTTTCCAAAGTTACAAGTGGCTAATTTTGTTTTATTATTATTAAACCTGACCATTGCATGCTAAAATTTGCTTGTCAGGGCATTTTTTTCTTACTTAAATGACATTTTCCCCTAACCTTTTATAATTCGTCCTTTTTTTAAATACTTTTATGAAAATACAATAAAAATGAAATGAAAATGGCACGTAAATATGCATTCACAGTCAGTTTAATGAAGCTCAAATATAGCATGAGTGCATTAACTGCAAAAATAAGCTTAGGATCTACCATTTCTTTTTAATATACACATTTAAAATGCAGTCATACCTTTGAATATGGAAGTAAACCAAGTAGCTATTGTAAAGACTCAGCCATTCATCGCAAAAAAAAAAACAGCATCTAAAATGTGTCACTTAATAATATTAAAACTCCTCCAATCTGAATAGTCAAAACTGAAAGGATGAGGATGGATATTTGTAGAAGAAGCATCCCTGATCATCACACTAATTAACAAGAGGATGATCGGACAAACTAAACAGTCAAAACTCAAAGGATGAGGATGGATATTTGTGAAAACAGCATCTCTGATCATTAAAATGATTAAGCAGACGATGATCAGATGTTATAAATGTAGCATATTTGTTTGTGTGTTTAGGGTTCGGGTTAGTTTTCAGTTGTTTTGATGTTCATGAAAATCTAAAGTCTCTGTCACACACGAACAGACAGCAAGAGCCTCGACTGAAAATCTCAATGAATCTCTTTCATGTTGAAGATTACCTGTCGCACTGGGCTCTCACTTGCTCTTCAGAAAAATCCACTTATCCCGAACAAGCCTTACTGTCAAGTCCTGTTAAATAAAATCCATCTCTCCAATGTGGATAGTGGAAGTGACTACATTCACTTATTAGTATGGTGCTTATGACTTAGTGTGCTTATACTCATTGTTATTAAACACTACAACTGATATCCGCTTACAAGGTGTCAAAGGGCCAGTTCACCAAAAATTATAAATAGAGTTTAAGTCGAAATGATTTGCATCTCCTATGAATTTATTTGCCCAAATGATGTTTAGCAGAGCAAGGAATTTTTCACAGTATTTCCTAAAATATTTTTTCTTCTAGAGAAAGTCTTATTTGTTTTATTTCAGCTAGGATAAAAGCAGTTATGAAACCATTTCAATGTTCATATTATTAGCCCTCGTAAGTGTTAGATTGTTTTTGATTGTCTACAGAACAAGTCATCATTATAAAACGGTTTGCCTAATTACTCTAACTTAATTAACCAAGTCTTTAAATGTCATTTTAAGCTGAATAGTATCTTGAAAAATATCTAGTCAAATATTATGTGCTCTTATCATAAAAGAAAATCGTTATTAGGAATTAGTAATTAATAATTATTCTTTGATAAGGATTTTTGCAGCCGATAATGAATACCGATTCTGACGCTTCAATCTTTATAATGCATTAAGCACATTTTACCTTTAAGTTTGAACCTTAAGGCAAGAGAATAAATGAAGGATGCTGCATGTAAAACCCTAAACACGTCTATTAAAACCATTTAGATGTGAATATGTCCTGGGCTGAGGCTGATTTACAGAAAATAACTCATTCTTTCATTTTACCTTGGCTAATGTATAATATACAGGAGCGCTTGTGTGTCTTCCTCTGCTTGTAAACTCATCAACAAACACCTGCAATCGGTTTATGAGATCAGCCAGATTGGCGAGTACCTATTGAGTCATGAAATGTGATTATCGGCCGATACCAATCTTCGGCCGATCGATCAGAGCATCCGTAATAATAATTAATTCTGACTTCAACTGTCTGTATATAATATTATGTATATAGATCATTTTGTAAGAAGAGAGCATTGATCGCCATAGATTTGCTTTTACTACAGAAGTCAATGGCTACTGGTTTCCAACATTCTTCAAAATATCTGCTAAAAAATGTTTATTACAGAGATGCCCAAACTAGGGCCAGCGGGCCAAACTTGGCCCTTGGTAACTTTTAATCTGGCTCGCCATCCTATCTGAGAAGGGTGGTAGTTTTCATAGTTTGTTTTATTTTTGAGCTACGAAAAAGCAAACTGAAAATGTTTCCGTTAAAGGTTGTGAAAGAATCAGATTTTACAAAATACACTGTGACTGATGGATAGCAGACCATGCAGGAGGCAGGTGCAGCTTTACTTGTGTGCTTGGCATCGATCTTCATTGTTTTAAGCTAAGTAATTAAGTTTCTGTTTTAAGTTCATTATAAAATGTAAAAAAATATATATATATATATTGCATTATATAATATGATTAAGACTGTTTATTTATTTATTAATAATATGAAATAAATTAAGAAATTAGTCATGGAAACTTTTATATATTAAACACTCAATATATATATATTTTTCTGCTTTTTCAACCTACTTATGTAAAAGTTTTCACGGTATTTCCTATAATATTGTTTCTTCTAGAGATCATTTTATTTGTTTTATTTCGGCTAGAATAAAAGCAGTTTTTAATTTTTCTTAAGCCATTTTAAGGTCAAAATTATTAGCCCTCTTAAGCAATATTTTTTATATGTCTACAGAACAAGTCACAATGACTTGCCTAATTACACTAACTTGCCTAATTAACCTGGTTAAGTCTTTAAATTGAATACTGTCTTGAAAAAGTATCTAATAGAATATTATGTGTTGTCGACATGGCAAAGATAAAAGAAATTAGTTATTAGAAATTAGTTAATAATAATAATAATTCATTTTTACTCCAACTATATATATTTAGTATTATAAATATTTTTTAAGAAGAGGCCATTGATCTCCATTCTTTTCCTTTTTACTACTACAGAAGTCAATGGCTTCTGGTTTCCAACATTCTAAAAAAATATCTGATAAAAAAAAACATGTTTAGAACAGAGATGCTCAAACTAGGGCCAAGTTTGGCCCACCATCCCATCTGAGAAGGGAGGTGATTTTTTTGGTAGTTTGTTTTATTGTTGAGCTACAAAAAAAAAAAAAAAAAAAAACTGAAAAAGGCTGTGAATTATTCAGATTTTACAAAATACACTGTGACTGATGGATAGCAGACCATGCAGAAGGCAGGTTCAGCTTTACTTGTGTATTTGGCATCTTCATTGTGTTAAACAAAGTAATTATGTTTTTATTTTAATAAGTTCATTATAAAATGTTTTTTAAAAATCTATTGCATTTTTTAATATGATTAAGTCTATTTATTTATTAATTATTAATAATATGAAATAAATTAAGAAATTAGTCATGGAAACTTTTATATATTAAACACTCAAAATATAAATATATATATATTGCTGCTTTTTCAACCTACTTATGTAAAAGTTTTCACGGTATTTCCTATAATATTTTTTCTTCTAGACATTTTTTTTAGATGTCTACAGAACAAGCCACTGTTATACAATAACTTGCCTAATTACATTAACTTGCCTAATTATCCTAGTTAAGTCTTTAAACCTTTATATATTGCTGCTTTTTCAACCTACTTAATGAGCGGGAATAACCCAATTCTTGAGATGATTGGGGGGAAAACTTAATTGTTTTATGTGTAATCCCCTTAAACATGTTAACCTAACTGAATTAAAAACCTAATCAACTGTGTGGAACACTGCATTTTTAAGTGCAGTTTGGTATATTTACCTACTTAGATCTCAATCAATTTTTGGCCCTTCATAACAAAAAGTTTGGGCACCCCTGGTTGGGAGTAACTAATAATAAGCCTATCATTTCATCAGTTTAATGTCAAGCCCTGATTGTGATTATGCATATCATACATAAAGCATCCTCGAATGAGGTCACACGGCATAAATGGGATTCCTTCATATTTTTGGTGGCCGGAGTTTGTCATGCAGTACTCTTGATTACGCCGTAATCTTTGCACTTACATTTTGTTGCCATAGGAACCGTTATCAAGAACAATTCTTGAATTCAGCAGCAGCAGCCGTGTGGAACATGTCACAGCAGAAAAGCAATGTGAAGTAATGTATGATTATTCAATAAATATTATCCCATACCAGCGAGCGTCTTTTGTGTTTCTGGAGGTTTTGAGATTGCTCTGGTTGGCAATTATGTGTGCATTCAATTTTTGTTTTCTGAGACAAAAATTTTTCTCGCTTTCTGAGACTCTGAATGTCAGATGTGTAATATCCATTGTTCTGATGCAACTCTGAATACATCCCACTGTTTTAAGAAATACACACAAAACAACGAATAAATATGGTAAGCAGCTCATGCTATCTTTAATTGAATTTGTAATGTGATTCAGGATTTACATTTGATTTAATCTGACAGTATTTTAAAGAAACAATGCGGCATTATCCTCAAGACAAAATGCATTTGTGTGTCTGTGTAGTAAATGATACATTATTATTAATTAGATACTTATACATTTATTTTTTTAATCTTAAAACAAACTATATTACATTTACATTACATTTACATTTAGTCATTTAGCAGACGCTTTTATCCAAAGCGACTTACAAATGAGGACAAGGAAGCAATTTACACAACCAAGAGCAACAATGAATAAGTACTAAAGGCAAGTTTCAGGTCTGTAAAGTCTAAGAAGGGAAGTGTTAGTAGTTTTTTTTTTTTTTTTTTTTTTTTTTTTTTTTTTTTTTTTTTTGTACAATTAGTGTGATATTCAAAGAGGCAATTGCAGCTTAGGAAGTGAAGTGGAGACTAAATAGTTGAGTTTTTAGTCGTTTCTTGAAAATAGCGAGTGACTCTGCTGTTCTGATGCAGTTAGGGAGTTCATTCCACCAACTGGGCAGATTGAGCGTGAGCGTTCGCGAAAGTGATTTTTTCCCTCTTTGGGATGGAACCACGAGGCGACGTTCATTCACAGAACGCAAGTTTCTGGAGGGCACATAGATCTGCAGAAGTGAGTGCAGATAAGAAGGTGCTAGGCCAGAAGTCACTTTGTAGGCAAACATCAGAGTTTTGAATTTGATGCGAGCAGCAACTGGCAGCCAGTGCAAACGGACTAGCAGTGGAGTGACATGTGCTCGTTTAGGTTCATTGAAGACAACTCGTGCTGCTGCATTCTGGAGCAGTTGAAGAGGCTTGATAGAGTTAGCTGGAAGCCCAGCTAGTAGAGAGTTGCAGTAATCCAGTTTGGAGAGAACAAGAGCTTGAACAAGGAGTTGAGCTGCATGTTCAGATAAGAAGGGTCGGATCTTTCTGATGTTATAGAGTGCAAATCTGCACGATCGAGCAGTTCTAGAAATGTGGTCAGAGAAGTTTAGTTGGTCATCAATCGTTACTCCAAGGCTTTTCACCATTTTGGATGCAGTAATGGTTGCCCCATCCATCTGGATTGAAAAGTTATGGTGTAGAGTCGGGTTGGCAGAAACTACAAGCATTTCCGTTTTTGCGAGGTTCAGCTGAAGATGATGATCTTTCATCCAGTGTGAAATATCCAACAGGCAGGCTGAGATACGAGCTGGAACCGAGGGATCATCAGGATGAAAAGAGAGGTATAGCTGGGTGTCATCAGCATAGCAGTGGTAGGAGAATCCATGTCTCTGGATGACTGGTCCTAGAGATGATGTGTAGATGGAGAAGAGAAGTGGCCCAAGAACAGAGCCTTGAGGTACCCCAGTGTTTAGATGCTGTAGGTTGGACACCTCTCCCCTCCAAGACACCCTGAATGACCTGTCAGAGAGGTAAGATCTAAACCATTGTATAACAGTTATGCTGGGATATTTTAATTATAAATTGTTGTATGTTAAAAATAGAAATAAAAAGTGATCACACATGCATTGATTTCTTTAAAATTAATGTTTAATTTCCTTAATATGAAATACCATTGTTAAACAACTGAAGTAAGTAATAAAACCATTTATAATGTTATAATTCTTTGTATATTAAAGATAGTTATGACCAAAAACATGTTTAAACGCCCTGTGTGACTAAAGGAAAACTGATTTCTGGGTGATTATAAATATAACAAACCTTTACAAGCATGTAACATTTGTTGAGTAAAGCATGGGATTCGTGCGCAATCTCGACCCACAGGGCGTGCAGTTTTATAAGAGATCCGCAGTCTCTGTCGGCCTCCAGCGGTGAAACTGTGAACTACTGCACTCAGCTAATTAACGCTGATTGCGCCTCACAGGTGATAATTGGTTTAATATTCGCGTTGTGTATCGTCGATTCTTGATGTTTCTCGGTTCATTTTTATCAACTAATATTCATGAACATGTGTAAAAAGTATTTATTTATTTTAATTCTCACTCTTAAGTGGACTAAAGCTGACTCTGGTGATTTATAAAGCATTTCACAAGATGGTTTTGATTATTGTTGTGCTGTGTTCGTGCAATGTTTCAGTAACCTCCTCTTTTGTTTATGTTATTTACTTCAAGATGCCTCCTCATATGAGACAGACTGCATTTTAGATAAGGGATGTGACGGTAAGGTATAATTTAATGCTTTCTTCTTCTGCTGCTGTTGTGCAAATATTTCCAGTTTCTCAATTCTGATTTATAATAGCGTTTCTGTTAACCTATTTCAAATCGTTCACCTTTTAACATTATTTAAACGTTGTTTCAACGTCAAAACGACAAAAACTTGCTTTTTCCAGCCACATTTCAACGTAGGTTGTCATGTGCAGGTTTTTTTTTTTCCGTCGTTTGACATTAAACGTTACTTCAAGGTTGTTTTAACGTTTTAGGTCGTTCGTGTGCCTGCTGGGTTGGCTGACTCATGTGATTGATTGAGTTGACTTGGTTGTACAATATAATGCAACTAAATTTGAGGTGAAGTGGTGATATATTCTCACATTTGTTCATTTTTGACAACTTTCATTCAATCATTCATTTTCAACGGTTTTTCCGGGGCCAGGTCGTGGGGGGACAGCAGTTTTAGGAGAGAACCTCAGACTTCCCTCTCCTCAGACATTTCTTACAGGTGGGGTCCCGAGGCATTCCCAGGCCAGCTGAGAGACATAGTCCCTCCAGCATGTCCTGGGTCTACCCCGAGGTCTCCTCCCTGTGGGACATGCCTGGAACACCTCCTTAGGTAGGCGTACAGGAAGCATCCGAAACAGATGCCTGAGCCACCTCAGCTGACTTCTCTCGATGTGGAGGAGCAGTGGCTCTACTCCGAGCTCCTCCCTGGTGACAGAGCTCCGCACCTTGTCTATAAGGGTTCGCCCTGCCGCCCTGCAAAAGAAACTAATTTTGGCCACTTGTATCTGAGATCTTGTCCTTTTGATCATAACCCAAAGCTCATGACCATAGGTGAGAGTAGGAACGTAGATTGACCAGTAAATCAAGAGCTTTGCCTTTCAGCTCAGATCCTTTTTTTGATAACTTGTGAAATGATACTTTAAATATTTAGTCTGAAATCGCATGCATGACTTCAAAACAACACTTCATTTGTCTTTGAACAGTGTTGTAGGCCTCTTGGATTGGCCAGGCTACTAATATGATTTCAATATTTAGAATTTGCAAATAATACTTTTCTGAAATTATATTATTAAGGTGAAAGCCCGAAAGTGTGTATAAAAAACCAACTTTACCCCAATACTAAATATCACACCTTAAGTTTTACTAATGAGCCTAATTACATTCATATTTATTTTCATAATCCTTAAACTCAATTTGTAATGAGTGAAAATGTAATATAATTTCCTATTATCTGACGCTATTTTAGTGAATAAATATTGTATTATCTTGCCAAACTGCTTTTTCATATTTCAACACATTAAAAAGCCTACAATCCGAATTATGACACTCAACACTATTTGGCTGTTTTTTTTTAGAAGGCACACAAAGCATAGTGAAAACAAAATGGCATGATGTAATACATGTAATTTAATGTCTCTCTTACTGTGTGGAAAATGAAAAACATTTGTTGGCATGCAAATATGATTGCTTGTTTCTTTCTCTGTGATTCTAAGTTCTGGCAGGCATTCGTTCATTCGTCCCAGAAGATGAAGTGGAGGAGAGCCGGATTATTGGTGGAAAGGAGGCCTGGGCACATTCGTGGCCATGGCAGGTTTCTCTGCAGTACAATGATGTGCCAACCTGTGGTGGGGCCATCCTCGACCAGCTTTGGGTTATTACCGCCGGTCACTGCTTCAAACGGTAAATGCATCCTCTGTCATCTACAGACTAAAATAAAGATTTTAGCTGAAACTGTACTTGATGAATTTAAAATACTTCCAAGTCAACATCTGCATTTATTTAAAAGAAAAAACACATGCAGGAAAAACTAAAACTACACCAGTGACTTCTGATGGTACAATAAGGTCCTTTGAAGAAAAATGATTGGTCTGTGTAAGTAATTGAAAGTTGTTTAAAACAGTGTTTCTCAACCATGTTGATAAAGGACCACCAGCACTGTATGTTTTGGATGTCTCCGTTGTCTGTCACAGCCATTACAGGTCTTTCAGTCTCTGCTGTTGATCTGAATCAGGTGTGTTTGGTTAAAGAGACATGGACAATGTGCAGAGCTGGTGGTCCTCCAGGAACGTGGTTGAGAAACACCAGTTTAAAACATTATTGATTTACATTTTCTGAGTCACCGGGCACCACAACTTCATCTAAAATTCACACACCACTAATGTTCTACCAAAAATCCAGACTTTAAGTTTTTAGACAAAACATTTTAGTTTGATCATCAATGCACACAGATTGACTGTGTTTATGAAAGACATCTGATATTTGAAACTGTACATAATGTATTATTATAGTTGCCACCAATTAGCACAATTGACGTCTTTTTGACATTTGTGTATGTAAATTGCAAATGCATTCTCAAATATTGCAGTTTCATTGGCTGGTGCGGTTGATGGCCCATAGACATGGTCAAAACTGTAAACGTTGGTTAAAAAAAAATTTATTTAAAGACTAGATTTGATCAAGGGATTTTTATCAGTGGTCGTATTGGACATACAAGAGTAACCCATAGTTTTCTTCTGAGGTGAAGACCCCACTTAATGTTTGCACTGCATAATTCCCTTTACTGTAAAACACATTTTACTGGACTGCCCTGCATTAAATTATTCCAAAAGCCTTTTTTTTAATGAAATGAACTCATTTTTAGTGACACCAGGAAAATATTTTGAATTTTTATCATGCATTAAGTAAGTGATGTGGATTTATATAGCGCATTTATCGTGCAAGCGCTTCACAATCATGAGAAGGGGTCTTTTCACACCATCACCAGCATGCAGCATCCACTTGGATGAGCCACAGGATAACTGCGCCAGCTATTGGTGGAGTGGAGAGACAGTGATACAGCCAATTTGGTGGATGAGGATTATTTGGAGGCAATGATCGTAAGGACTGATGGAGCGAAATTGGCTAGGACATTAATGATAAAAATATTATTTAATTTATTTATTCATTTGAATGTTGTTTTTAATTGTATATTCATTGTTAAAATGTACTTGCCATAAAAATAACCTTGGTTGATGACATGGCATTTAATAAAAAATACATTACATTACATGTTAGTTAAATTAACACATTTTGTTAAAGATTTCTGTTGCCAGTTGCCCTCCATATGTATTTTGCTAAAAGACAAGTGCATGCAATTTCTAAAAAATGGCACAATAGTTCATAAAATACAAGAAATCTCATTTTTATTTTATTTTGACTAAACCATATTCAATGTGTGTGAGCAGTTATAAAAAGCCATCTATGTGGAACGCAGTGGTTGGATTGCACAATTTGGATAATGCGAATGAATCCTCACGGGAAGTAAGTGTCTGTCTATTTACATCTATCTTCCCTCCTTATATGCAGTTTTAATTTATATAGCTCATTGTATATTCTTTTAAAAGTCCATACAGGTGCAAAAAATCTTCTCTCACAAGAACTACAACCAGAAGACAAACGAGAATGATATTGCCCTGCTGAAACTGCAGAGTCCGCTGGTGTTCAGTAAATTTGTGAGGCCTATTGGCGTTTTTAACAATGACTTGCCTCCTCTGGTAACCTGCACTGTCACTGGCTGGGGCTCCGTCACAGAGAGTAAGGGAATGAATTGGCTTTGTCCTGAATGACCGGTGTAATGGGCTCCATTAATTGTGGTTATATGAGATTAGAGGAGTTTGTCTCTTTTATAGATGGTCCTCAAGCCTCCAGACTTCAGGAGGTCAATGTAACGGTCTATGAGCCACAAAAGTGTAACAGATTTTACAGAGGGAAGGTGTTGAAGTCTATGATATGCGCTGGAGCGAATGAAGGTGGAATGGATGCATGTCAGGTAAGTAAATGTTTGCATCTGTATTTGGTATAGCATCACATTCATGGCATAATATTATTTTTAAACTAGATTTTTCTTTCTTTATACTCTTAAGGGTCATTTTCACTAAGCACAATTATGATAAAGAAAGATAAGAAACAACAGCAGAATCCAAACCACAACTATTGCAAAAAAGATGTGGGGAATAAATGATAAAACACTGACAACCATTCAGAACCCATTGAAATGCAAACCTAAAGCTACAAATGACATTGTGCTGGAGCTCTGCTTGATATTAAGCCCTGTTTTCAAAGATTTTTACAATTATTGTGGAATTGATTGGTTCTAATTTGGGAAATGTTGAATTAAATAAATACATTGACATTTTGCAAGCCAGGCTGTCAAATTGAAGTACAAAAGTAAAATAACCTCCACTATCCAGTACTAGTTTCAGCATCTTTGTATTGCCACCTTTGAAAATGCTGGGGAAAATGATTAGGTTTAATTCCACTACACTGACCTTGACAGCTAAATTCACTGTTTGATTAGATTGATTACATGAGCTGGATTCAATGGTCAGATGTGCTAACAACAAGGGGGTATACTGCCAAATGAAAGGTGTAAAATAAACCAAATTAACAGATCATTATCATTCGTCATTATGCACAAATGTATTGTTATATTTATAGTTATTAAGCTTGATGTGAGTTACATGTTGTCCCGTGTGTGCTTGGGATGTCTCTTCAGGGTGACTCTGGCGGTCCCCTCTCGTGTTTCGATGGTGAGAGGTACAAGCTTGCTGGAGTGGTCAGTTGGGGGGTCGGATGTGGTCGAGCTCAAAAACCAGGGGTCTACACCACCCTATACCACTACAGACAGTGGATGGTGTCGTCCATGCGTGGTATGACCTTGCAGATTTGACTTGCACATCAGTTGCTGCTATAAAAGTTTTTTTTTTTTTTTTTATAGGTGAACTTGCTTTTGAAGCTGATTCAGATGGTAAATAATTTTTTCCCCTAACAGTCGTGTACCTTTGCGATTGCTTTAGTCATCGTTCATGTTCATTTCCATGTTCAGCTCAGTGTGGTCAGGCCAAGACGGAGCCCTGTCGACTGCCTGATGGTTTGGCACAGGTAGTGTCCACTGAGAATGGTGCATTCAAGGTGGAAAATGTGAGCGAGGCATGTCCGAATGCCTGGCCGTGGCAGGCTAGTCTGCAGAACGATGACACACATTATTGTAGTGGTGTCCTCGTTCATCCACGCTGGGTTCTGGCACCACGCCACTGTCTTGTCAAGTAAGCAAAATACATCTGATCAATTTTACATTCATTGTTACTAGGTTCCTTGTGTTATGCTTATTGATGCCTGGTCAGATGAGACGCATTACTGTTCCCTATATTTTATTCAATCTTTTTTCCCCTCTTATATTCACATGTTCTGCATTTACCTTTGCCTAAATGTAAAGGTAAAAGCAGTGAAACAATTAAAAAAACAGTATCTTTATCATCAATATTAAATGGCGTTTCTCAAACTTGGTCCTCGCTCCTTACAGATCTGCATATTGTACATGTCTCTCTTATTTAACACAGCAGAATTAGATGACTATCCTGTTAGAAGAGCTCCATCTGACTTCCATGTACAGTGTTGAAGATGTGTTTTGGAGGGTAAACCTTTCGATGTGATTTAGGATGCTCAATCTTTTAAATCTGCGGTGTTTGAATCTTTTCCTGGAGGCTCGTTGTCCTGCAGAGTTTAGCTCTAGACTCAATGGAAACCTCTGAGAACATATGTTGGAGCTGATTGACTATAAACTGTGCAGGACACTTGACCTCCAGGAGCATGAAGTGACATCCCTTGATTGTGGTGCAAGAATGAGCTTTTCAATACATGTAATAATATATCGGCAATGTGCTTCAGCTAAACATGCTAAACAGGCTACCAAAATGCTCAATTGCGCCAGAGGAAATGCTGATATAATACAATTTTTACATATACAGATACAATTTTAAAGACTGTAAGATCAGATGTCCATACTGGGAGCACTTTGATGGATGTTTTATATCCCCAAGAAAAATGTTAAGTTATTTACCACCTATTAAACTGAAAAAAAAAAATGATAATGTTTTAATGAGAAGTGTTTATCCCTTATTGAAAAAGTTATGCAATATTAATCTTCCCATGTAATGTGCAAAAAAATAATAAATCAATAAATAAGCAAATACATATACAGCTAAGTGCGTCTGTATGTAAAAGCTTTCAGTGATGTTCACAAAGTTTGTCTCTTAGGGCAGGAGATGTGGTGGTCTTGGGAGCTCATGACCTGAACTTCATGTCTGGTCAGACTGTAGATGTGGAAAGCGTTCAGAGTTTGTCTCACAATGGCAGGAACCGGACAGTGTCTGATCTCTCCATGATCTACTTAACTGTTCCAGCTCGCATAGGTATAGAATCAAATGACTATGTTTGTGTTTTTACACAGCTAGTTGTGTAACTTGTAATATGTTCTCCATCCAGGGCCATTGATATTTCCAGTGTGCATAACTGATAAAGATGATGAACTGGTTAATGGAGACTCCTCATCTTGTGTGACAACTGGTTGGGGGCCAAGAAAAGCTACATGTAAGTCAGCACACTGTAAAGAAATGATATAATTGGTCCTGGCAGCATATGTTTTAGGCCATTGTAACTTATTAAACTTAGTTAATCATGTTCTAACTAAAGTTTATAAGTTATGCAAGCTATTGTAAGTCAGTTTAACATGATATAAGTTCAATGGACTCATGAGGTTAATTTGAGCTTTAAATTTAAGGCAACCAGGATTTTTTTGTTTTACTGTGCAGTAAATCAACCTGACATAACATTCACATTACATTTATAGACTAGAATTGCTGATCAAGGTAGTCTGGAGTTATTTTATTTTAATTCATTTTTATATTATTGTATTTTTCATCCTCTTTTTAACAAACCATTTGTTGTATGTAGGCTAAAAAAGGTCCAATCAAATCCATCCTCCAAAGAGCATGTCCTGTATGTGCATATGCTTTAAGATGGACTATTTTAAAATATAGATAAAATGTAAATAATTTTTTTTATCTGATACAATACACAATCTCATAAGTGACAGTAAAAAAATAAATAAATATTTGTTTTAAATAAAAGCCCTGTTTTAAATTTCTATTCATCAAATGAGCCTAAAAACAAAGATTAAATGATTTAGTTTTCAACAGTTAAAAAATAATCAGCATAAATGTTGCTGCAGCCATTTTAGCTTTTCCATGACTGGAATATATTAGGCTTAATCCAAAATTGTATAAATGAAGAAAACTAATTAGTTAATTTTAGTAATGTCTCTGAATATCATGATCATCTTTATGAAAACATTTGGAAAAAATACAAATATAAATTAAAAATAAGCATAAATGTTGTTTGTCACTCATGTAATGTATTTTTTAGTAATTAACAAAAACTAGAACACTTTTAAAGCGTAAATGAGGTGAATCTTGAGTTGTTGACTTCGCAAATATAATTAATGGTAACATCACAAAGCATGTTCTGTTGCAACTTTGCACTTGCTATTCTTAAAGGGGTGGTCCAGAGTGTGTTCTTAAGGCTTGATTGTGTTTATGGGGTGCAAATCAATGTGTGCTCATGCTTCATTTGTAAAAAAAATCACATTATTTTTTCATATATCCTACTTTGAATTCATACAGCTACTCGGCTAACATACTGTCATATTTCCCCTGAAGACCTGCCCTCAAGAGGCTCTGATTGGACAGTTGACATAATGTGCTGTGATTCGCAGATCAGATCCACATCACCAAAAAGCATCTCTGTTATAACATTACAGTGCCTCTGGCCACACCCCTTCACTCGGGTGCAGGGCGTATTTGTGTGACCTAAAGGGTTTGACATTAACCTGGATGTATATTTTTGTAGTTCCCAAACTTTGTTTGCTGTAGGCTTTGCTAAGCTAACTTTGTAAAAGCCAATGTCTCCCTTTGCATTGAACTTTGAACGTCTTACATTCAGAGATGTTTGTTCACACCGCTACATTACACATCAACTAAAGTTTAAAATATGGTAGTGGTCCACCTCTTTAAGGGCACTTTAATGAATGTTTTTTAAAGATTTATAATTTTTTTATCAAGTATATAATAAATTTAAATAATCTCTAATGTAAAATGTTCTTAAATTCTTCTATTATTTTTCTATAATCTCTTATTGAATTGGGAATGTAATGTTTTCATCTAAATTAATCCTGCCATGATCATTTGCTGATGATGAACAAACAGCTCCTCCTTTTAAGAGCACACTTAAATACCAGTCGAAGTTATGTTTTCCTTTCTTATTAGTGGATTTGCAGCCTGAGATTCTACATATGGCTAGAGTTAAGCCTCTTTCTGAAGAAACCTGCAGGGCTGGCTGGGGTGACGGTTTCAACAGGCAGTCCCACCTGTGTGCGCATGCAGCAGCCTCAACCTCCTGCTTGGTACAGTAGTTTCAACACCTCTGGATTCTACATGTACTGTTCATATTTCACCTAAGTATTATACTATAAGTATTATCACCTTATATTTTGCTGCAGGGGGACTCGGGTGCACCCCTTGTGTGTGCAAAAAACGGGATTTACCACCTTGTAGGATTAACAACATGGGGCAGCAAGAAATGCCAACCTCAGAAGCCAGCTGTGTTCACTCGAGTATCTGCCTATCACTCATGGATACAAAATTATATTAAAACTGCTTAATGTGTTCAATAAAGGTCATTTAAATTTAGTGTATTTGGTTCAGTGAGTAGGTTTCTGTAACGCATGGCGGCATCTACCAGTGGTATACCACCAGTAGACTCTGTGAGGAGTAGCATGTCTTCATTTACTTGTATAATAAACATACTAATAATATCCTGTGAGGCCATGGGAGAGGATTTGAGTGTCAGTGCAGTATCCGCAGGGCCTTAAAGTTTTAAATTCACAAAAAAATGTTGTTAAATAATTGTAAGTCTTAATTTCCGTATGTCCAGTTATCCAATCAGGCAAACATGCATCCAATCACCAACGATCATCACAATAAAACTTTAACAAAACTCAATACGATAACTATGTATTGCCAATATGGATTAGTTGTTATTGTCCTTTCAATATTATTTGTTTAAACGTTCTTTGTGTATTTATAGTTCATATGTGATGTGGACAGTGACCTTGACAGATTGGTGTGCATACATTCAGTTTTATAATAATTAAAGATTTAATCTTTCATTTTTTGTATGCATCCAGCTAGGGGTTGCTTATTTTGATGTTTAAATAAAATATGTGGCTTAAAAAAAACTAGTTATAATATAATATCCTGTATAAGTCTGAAATTTCATACACAATGGTCTTAAAATTGACTTTGTGAAACCTACAGAAACTTTGGTGTAGTGATGCTCATTTTTGTCCCTCCACGATTTCGCAAGTCCAGTTTTACAAGGTTTGTGTTTTTCAGCAATAGTCATATACATGAATAGCCATATAGTAAGTTGACATCACAAAAGCAGTAATTTTAGCTCACAAATATTTTTAAAATACTTTTCAATTTAATTTAGCAACCTATTAAGCAATAAATTATGTAACTTGCATATTGAAACTGAGTGAGAATGGCAAATGCAAGTTACAGAATTTCCTTTTCGTTTTGCACGAATCTTTGCACTTATGTCTTCAACAATGTAAATGTAAAAAACATTTCCATTTTACTTATTTTGCCTGTTGCATTGCCATTATTATATTTCAAAATGTATTTAACAATGTTATAAAAAATGTAATCCTACAAGTGTAAGGCTAGTCGATGCATTAAAGACTAATAACGTTTAATTTATATTAACGTTATTTATATTAGTATTAATTAGTTTAATTTATATTAATAATTTTGCTAACATTTCTGCTTGTACATCAAATTTATTTTGTGTATTATATTTTCTGTTTAAATTCACAAAAATGCTGTTAAATAGTTGTAAGCAGGTCTTATTTTTTCTAAGTCCATGTAAAGCGGTCCAATCAGGCCAACATGCATCCAATCACCAACAATGCATCACAATAAAACTTCAAACCTCAATACGATAACTCTGTTTATTGCCAATATGGTTTAGTTATTGTCTTTACAGTAATATTTGTTTAAAGTTCTCAGTGTGTTTATAGTCCATATATGTAATTCACATGTTATAGATGTGGTTGGAAATGGCAAATGTAAATGTTATAGACTCATTTGTGTGCCAATGTTTGCATGTCATGAAGTTTGTGAATTGAAACATACACATATATAAATGGAATACATAGCCGTTTTTCATATTGCATTGACGTTTTGCATATTACATATCAAAATTGTTAGGCTTATTTCTACTCGTATGCGTCCATGCTTGTTCGGTTACTAAACAAGCTACTTAAGAGTATGCATTTCAGAAGCAGCCTGGATTGAATTTTCAATATGAACCTTCAGATTTGATCAAAAGCTTGACCAAACATAATAGGTTTGATTACAACTAAAATATTGTAGTTTAAACTGTTGCATTGTTCCGCTTTCGAGATTATGTTGTAACGTACATCCATGTGCCACAAATTCAAATGAGCAAATCTTTTTTAATCGAGTCTTTGAATCGATTGAAAGGCTTCATACAAATGATTCATTTTCAAACTGGACCAAATCTCTAACAAAGTCACCAGATTTATTTATTTTTTTATTATTTTATCAATTTAAGTTCGTATTAAAGGTTTTCTTTTCGAAACTGAATACGGCTTAATAAAAGTAGGCTATTTACAAAAATGTCAATGCATCTCAAAACGTTCAAGTTCATATCTTTTATATCAGCAAACATGCAGGTAAATGCAATTCTGAGGGGAACCTCGTAGTTTTAACAGATTTTTAATTTATCTGTTATTGCAAAACGTAAACTCGTGAATAATTACATATTTATTTATTTATTTAGTAATTGCATATCTGACACTTCCTAGTCAGGAGAGCTACTCAGAACTGCGTGGGGGAAAAGACATCTAGTTTGTATTCAGTAAACATTAACACGCTTTCATACATGGTAGAATTGTTTACATGAATAGATTTTGTAAATTATATAAAAATGTGTACATACAAATTTGATAAAACATTTCTATTAAAATATGCAGCTTTATCCGTGGTTTAAATAAGCTTTAATACTGTGTCGTGTATATAAAAACTATGTTGTGATATTAAATGGCCTGACGCTCTGTATATTTTAAAACGTAAAATATTTTACTTTTTTTTTTCGCTGGAATGTCAAAAATCACGTGATTACGTCACTGTGTAAAAGAACCGAACAGATTGTTCAAAAGAACCGATTCGCGGAAGTGAGTCGAGCTTCCATCACTAATTCAAACTCCACCCCTCCGATTCCACTTCATTTTTCCAATGAGCATTAGCGCTCGAATCAGCCGAAACAAAGTGACACCTCATCCCTCCAGCAAGCCTCAAACATGGGGGAAATCAAAACGCCCAGAAAATGGTTCCTGAGCAGCATCGCGCTCATTTACGCGTGTGCTTTCGCATCCGTCTACGTCCAGATACCAGGTAGGGAAGTTTCTCTGTCTCGGAAGGTGGATGTTTGGCGGCTGTGCTGGATTTTTGGGCGCGGCGCTAATGAATGGTTGCGTTTACACTTGATCTTGAACTGTATGGAGGAACGTTAGCGAAAACAAATCAGAATTCAACTGATTCATTCATTAGTTGACGCGAATCGCCTTTGCTCCTGCGCAAAAAACGTGCCATTTTAAGAGCAGATTCGGTTCAAACTTTTAAAGAAGCTCGTGCACAAACCGCATCTCTGCAGAAATCCGCTGCGCACTGAATTTTAATATTTCACGTAGAGTTTCTGAAGTTAAAGCTTACTAAATGATTGCATCTCTGTATGAATAAAACAGCAGCGAGTTCCTCCACATGTGCTGATGTTTGGGAGCCCCGCCAGTTAGTGCTGACTGCGCACTGAGTGACCATGAGCATTCAGGGGCCTGTAGAGCTTTTGTCACTAAAATGCCATATGTTTGGAGCATTACTTTAGCCTCTCTTTTTTTAACTATTGACCCCACAGAATGGCCCTTTTAATGTGCCAATAAGCTCATGCAACATCAAAGTTAGAGAACCTCCTCATATATATATATATATATATTTTTTTTTTTTTTTTTAAATTGGCTTTCATCTCTAACCATTGTGACTCATACTCTTGCTATGCATTTCCAAGTGCTGGATTATGGACTGTCAGCTAGTGAGTTATTGTTTGTATTGTGTTAGGAAATGTTTCTTAGTACTCTCAGATTTTGGTTTGGCCACAAACACCAATGTTTAACATTTGTCCAAAATGAAATGTTCATTAAAGATGCATTGTGCCAATTGGGGTAAAGTTTGGTTTTATAGTCACTCATTAAAACTTTTTCCTTGATCATATAATTTTAGAAAAGTGTTATTTGCACATTCTAAATTAGGAAATCATATTAGCAGGAAAGACTATCAAAGTACATTGATCACAGTCAAATGAATAGTGCTAATGTTTTGAAGTCACACTTGCATGTGATTTCAGACCCAATATTCAAAGTACCATGGTAAACAATATAAAGAACATGTCCCTAAACGAATGCTCAAATATAAAACCAACTTTACCCCTATCTGGGTTATGTTCTCTCAGCTAGTGAGTTATTGTATGTTTTGCTTCTGTTAATATTTCTTAGTACTCTCAGATTTTGGTTTGGCCACAAACACAAATGTTTAACGTTTGTCCAGAATTAAATGTGCATTAAAGATGCATTGTGGCTATTGGGGTAAAGTTTGGTTTTATATTTGTGTGTTAGGACTTTCTCCTTGATCATATCATTTCAGAAAAGTATTTTTGCACATTCTAAATAGGGAAATCCTATTAACAGCAAATGACTAGGTCAATGAAATGCTGCTAATGTTGTTTTGAAGTCTTTCTTACATGCCAAAAGTTGCCTATTTGTATCCTTTTGATTTGGCCTGCCAGAGGGAAAATGATTGGGAAGGGTTGGGAAATGCCTTCAACAAAGGTTGTCATTTCTGTTTCAATGTAACCTTTTGTTTGTTAGCTTTATTGCTGAGCTACAAAAAAGCAAACGGTAAAATGTACCTGCTGTGTATTCAGCATTGAACTCCATTGTTCTATAAATGGAATGGAAATGGAATTATAATTTTGTTTTTGATTTTACTGTAATAAGTTCAATAAAATAATATAAAATTTTTAATAGAATGCATTGGTAAATACTGTTAAAGTATTTTTTGTCAATTAGTTTTTTTTTAAATATTATGATAATATTATTTTTTAAATGATAAATAAATCAGGAAATTGCCCGTGGCAACTTTAACGTAGTCGAGTTTGCTTAATTTACTTTTGGCTCACAGCTCTCAATCAAGCTTGGACTTTGACCCTTTATAATACACTTTGGGCACCCCTGCACTAAACGAATGTGTCAATATAAAACCAACTTTAAAGTGCCACAGTAGTCACTCTGTCATCTAATAACTTTGTTTAAAACATATTTTTGCAAGTAGGGCTGTGCAATTAATCTAAATGTTGCAATTAGCTAATCGCAAGAGGCTGCGATATGAATATATATACATATATATATTTATTTTTTTTTTTTTTTTCCCCCACCCTGAGCAAATGCATGACTGTTGTCCGTGTGTGAGAGTCTTACTAGCCAACTGAGTGAGCACACTTTTGTTCTGCCCAATCGGAATAGTGCAACAGAACTATGCAGAACACCCACAAATAAAAAAACCAGCCAAAAAGTGCAGACGAGTGGGATAATTGCATCCACTGCTTCAGAAGAATTAATAGACAAATAATATATATATTTTAAAAACAGCACGTCGGTAATATGGGATTATTTTAGCTTTAAAGTCACATACACCAAACAAAAAAAGGTCATTTATTAGAGCTTTCACAGAATTGTGAAATTCATTGCCAGCATGAGGAAATACAACAGCCAGCACCTTAAAAACCACCACATGAGGAGTGTGATTGAGCTGAAGCTTAACCAATCATTTTATTTAAAAAAGAAATAAATACCGCAATTAGATATTTTCCCCACATTGCACAGCCCTATTTGCAGGTAACATTTGAGCTTTTGTTTGTTTGTTTTTGTGGACAAAACAAACATTGACTTTTGTTTTTAAGTAAAATAAAAAGACGTACAGCAATATTTATAAACTATTGTACTGCGCCATTCTGTTTTGTGTTTTGAACATTATACATGTCTTTGTTTATTATTGACCCTCCAATAACTAAATATTTATATGTAAATACATTTTAATGTTATGCTTTTATTTATTTGGTTATCCATCCATTTGAAAATGTATAAATGTAAACAATGTTTTGATGTTTTGCTTTATTTGTACTTTGTAAAAAACGCTGGGTTCCTCACATTTCCTTCATATTGTCCCAACACAAGTCAATGAAGTTCATTTGATTGATTTAAAAAAAAATACATAGATTGAACTTTAAACAATTAAGTTGCCCCCACCCCCCCAAAAAAAAAACCTCTAGAATTGTGTTGATTCGGCTTATTTTAAATAAGCAGCAGCAAAGTGTAATTAAAAAAATCCCTTATTATGGTGGGCATATCCCTTATTTTCACATCTCTATGTTGACGGGTATAAAATGGCATGGTTTCACGGTATTGTGATTACTGCCTTAAAACAAAAAACAAAACAAAACCTTTTCCCTTTTGAACACAATATATTTTATTTTGAGAAACATTTAAAATATTTTGGAGCAGTAAACCGGTCATGCTACACGTCTGCGGTCTTCATTTGTTAAAACCTTTTCTGCTGGAGATATTGTTGTCCTAAAAACAAAACAAAAAAAATGTAAATAAAAAAAATCTTACACATACTTTAGGAACGGTATTGCAGAAAATTTTGACGGATTAAAATCTTGACTTTTCCAAACCACGGTATACCTTGAAAATGGCCATTTTCCCATGCCTAGTCGAGGGACCCCAAAAATGTTTTAGATTGTTTATTAGATTTTATAGAGATGCACTCCCACTGCTGAATCCTCCCAATTGATCTAACATTATAAATTCTTTCCAAATAGAGAAATTAAGTCATCTGGTGAAATTGTATTTATATCGCAAAATAAAAATATATTGACATGTTTGTTATTTCCAATATCGCGCAGCCCTAACTCACATACTGTCTAGCTCTTCAAAGAACGAGGATATGATATAGTCTGAATCACAAAGAGCTGAATGCTGCTGAATCCACTCACTGTGTGTTGCCAACAGGAAAGGGAAGTAAATAATGAGTAAATAATAGCTCTCTTCCCGTTTGATGAGCTGGGCTGGTTTGTTTGTTGCTCAACTGTGTAAAAAGCACGTTCAAGGTGTTGACTCCTTAGTTCTTTCCTACCCCAACTTCATGTCTTTGCTTGATTACACATGGAAATTAGTCCTCTAAGGTGGTGTGTTGTGGAGACGTTTGTAGCAGAACCGGGTCTTTCTCCAAACTGAACAACAGAGAGCAACCGTGAGTCATTTGTTGGCACCGGCACAATACACGGCCTGTTCTCTAACGCAAGCCAGCCTGCTTTACTCTCACTCTGGCTGTGGCCTGCATGCCAAAAAATGTGGATGTGCAACACTTGCAACCTTTGCCAGCCGCAGTCCTTGGGTCGCATTAAAGTGAGTTTGTCAGCGAGAACGTTTACATGCACATAGTAAGCTGATAACTCATGCATCATTTTACTGAGAGTGCAGATTAGACACGATAACTGGTTTCAAGGTTTGCAGTTTGGAAAGGTCAAGGTTTTAAAACCTACTCATTTCTTTTTGTTACAGCTTTCCTATGATATATGCAGGGTGGTTTGAGGGGGTTATGACCCTCCTAATTAACTTTTGACCCTTGGAAGGACGTGAAAAAAAAGATATATAGGGTGGTCAGCCCATTAATACTGAGAAATAGTTCACTCTTATTTGTATTTTAATAATAATGCTAATAATTAAAATAATAGATAGTGCAAATATACATTTGACCACCCCTATACCATTGTGGATATATAATCACGCCAGAAAAAAATCATTCAACAGTCTGAAACTGGCAAATCTACAGTATAGCACAGATGGACAGCGTAAGCTTTCACAAGACTGTTATCTCCTAGAATAAGTGTTTGTATTTACATATAGCCTGAAAGCAAAGTCAAATTAGATGCACAGTTTGTTTAGTTTGACCTACAGATACCTCTGGAATGGCTAATCAGAGGATCGCTGTTGGTCAGAATACACTAAATAACCTTCAAAACTCTGTGTTATTAATAAATTGGATCATTTAAATGAATATATTAATGACTGAAGTATAAATTACACAAACTAACATTACAGTGAGCCCCTGGTATATTATAAAAAGTGGACTTTTTAAAGACAAAAGACTTGGATATTATATTTCTGCTGGATGTTTTTTTTAATTCTTCACTTTCGCCAATTGGTGACGTTTTTTCCTCGTCGCTGTCGCCACTGGCTTGCACGGTTCGGGATCTGTAGAGCTGAGCATCGATAGATTTGCTCTTCAGTGTTTGGACTCTCAGTAGGGATTATTAACCACACTGAACTGAGCTAAACTGAACTTAAACACTGAAAACTTTACTACGCTGTTTCAATTTACTATAATCTTCATTATGAAGCTGCTTTCACACATTTTACCTTGTAAAAGCGCTGTAAAAATAAAGGTGAATTGTATTGAAAATATGGGATTCATTGGAAATGAACGTGCAGATAAAGCAGCTAAGAAAGCCCTTACAGTTGAAGATAACAGAATGTAAAATTCCTGTGTCTGATTTCAAACCGGTTTTAAATCTGTATATTAATGAGGAATAATGAACGGAATGAATATAGGAGTAACGAATTGTTTTTTTATAGTAAGGCTGTGCGATTCATTGAAATTGAATCGCAATCACTTTTTGAAACGTTGCAATTAGCTAATCGCAAGAGGCTGCGATATGAAATGTATATGTATTATTTAATTTTCCCCACCCAGAGCAAATTCGTGACTGCCGTCTGTGTGTGACAGTCTTGATAACTAATTAATAATATAATAATCAACACCTTAGTGTACCATTTTTTTTCCTAATGTGGACTTATTATTTATAATTCTTTGGGTGCAAAGCACAGAAAACATGTTCATACATTTTGTACCATCTATATTACCTAGCATCTGTGACAGTCAGTTCATGCTTAAGCTATGTTTGACCTCAGTCGGATGAAGGAAAACCGGTGAGCACATTTACATGACCACATGCATTATTGGCTGCATAATCGGGTTAAGAGTGCATGTAAACGCACTCCGCAATGGTTCTATATTGTCTATTTCCTGCTCTCTCTCTCTATCTATGATGTATGACAAGTCTGTTGTTCTGTACTGTTCGCTATTAGCCTGAAGCAGAATTGTACGGCCGTTTTGCATAAAGCTGGGAATGTCTCTACTCGTTTGGA
Source organism: Danio rerio (assembly GCF_052040795.2). NCBI lineage: Eukaryota > Metazoa > Chordata > Actinopteri > Cypriniformes > Danionidae > Danio > Danio rerio. Next base: position 9,993,054 of record NC_141024.2, read on the forward strand.
GGCGTTAAAGTCACAGGACGGGTTTGTGTTTTGCTGATTGTCATGGCAGTGCGTGCCTGTGTTGTTCTGTTGAATGAATGTTTACATGCGGCTTGAAGCTTTTGTGGTTTTTACAAGCATTGAGAAAACACAGCGCATTATTAGCTGCAGACCTTGAGGGACCTGTATGTCACCATCGACAGCATGGTACTGTGTTTTCAATCAGCACATTTGCACAATAAATATGATCTGTTTTTCTTTTCTTTCTATTTTTACAAGTTGATGTGTGTAGTAGCGCTTGTAACTCATTTTACTTTCAAAAGGAAACATAGAAATAGATCATAATTTATTTATTTTTTCTTTTCTTCCCTCTCAGTCTCTGTGGGGAATAGGGATATAAAAAATAAAGCATCAAATAAAATATTTATTAATTTGATAAAATAAAACAATGCTTTATATTAAATAGTCATAATAATAATAATAATAATAACAAAACAATAAACATTATTATTATTATTATTATTATTATTATTTATAACTGCATAGCAAATAGTGATTTTTTTGTGTTTGTAATAAATTATTATTATTATTATTATTATTATTATTAGTGAGTTGTTATGTAATAATTGTTTATCTTTTAAAACATTTAGAATTTTGTTTGGAAGTAGTTTGACAGATAAAAATAATATTAATGATTAAAACAATAAATAATAATAATAATTATTATTATTATTATGTAGAACTGTAATAAAATGTTTGCATAACAATTATTGATATATTTTGTGTTGTTGTTGTTGTTGTTGTTATTTACTAATTGTATTATGTAATGTGTTTATTATTAAATTATCTTAATCTATAACAATTTTCCTTGTTAGTAATTTGGAAGTAAATTAATAAATAATAATAATAACTAAAACAATAAACGTTGTTGTTATTTGTAACTGTCATAAAATGTTAGCATAAAATATTGATATTTTGTTGTTGATGATATCATCATCATCATTATTGTTATTATTATTATTAATGTTATTATTTATGTAGTGTTTAATATTAAAATCTTTTAAAACTTAGAATTTTCTTTGGAAGTAAATTAATAAATAATAATGTTTATTGTTTTTGTTAATAATAAAAATAATGATTGTTGTTGTTATTATTATTATTATTTTCTTTTTATTAACTAAATAAACATGAAAAAAATAAACATTATTATTAATATTATTAACAAACAATAAATATAATAATTATTATTAATATTATTTATGACTGTAAATGTTTACATAACAAATATTGATATTTTGTGTTTATGATCCAATATTATTATTATTATTAATATTAATATTATTTGTGTAATAATAGTTTAACATATAATTTAGAATTTTCTTTGGAAGTAATTTGGAAGTTAATAAATAATAATAATAATAATAATAATAATTAAAACACTAAGCATTATTACATAAATAATAATAAAATGAATAATAATATTAATAATAATAATATCAACACAAAATATCAATATTTGTTATGTTTGCATAACAAATATTGATATTTTATGTTGATATTATTATTATTAATATTATTATTCATTTTATTATTATTTATGTAATGTTTAGTATTAAAATCTTTTAAAACCTTAAACTTAGAATTTTCTTTGGAAGTAAATTTATAACAATAATAATGATGATAATAAGTAAAACAATTAACATTATTATTATTATTATTATTATTATTATTATTATTATTATTATTAAAATGTGGAACTGTAATAAATTGTTTGCATAACAAATATTGGTATATTTTGTGTAGATATTATTATTATTATTCATTTTATTATTATTATTATTATCATTATTATTTAGTAATTATTATGTAATAAGTGTTTATTATGAAAATATCTTACCTTTCAGAGTTTTCCTTGTTAGTAATTTAGAAGGATATTGGTAAATATTATTATTATTATTATGTAATTTTTTTTTTACTTTCTGATTTTTTCCCCCTTTTTTTAAGTTCTGTAAATAAAGGTACAGATCTACATATCATCCCAGTCTGATTGCCTAGATGACTAGTTAATCGATCAAACATCTCAGAAGTCATTACTAGCATAAACCCATCAACATTAGTTTGTACTACATGTTTCTAAAAGTACTTGCAGAATAATATTGAATAATGACCATTGTCTAATCAGATTTTGTGTCTCTGTACAGGTTTGTATGGAGATGAGGGTATTCTTCCAGTGCGTCTGCAGATGCCGAAGATGCAGCGGCCCCTGTTGGAGCAGCTCCAGGCCTCCCCATCGCTGCTGTGGCTGGGGCCGTCTCTGGGTCTGGAGCCCCAGCAGGTCCTGGAGCTCATCTGCCTGTTGGGAGTGCTGCTCAGCCTGGGCGCTGTGCTACTGGGGACCCTGAGGGACAGTCTCACCTACCTCTGCCTGTGGGCCCTCTACCTCTCACTCTATAACGTGAGCATAATCACCTCCTTTTCCCTCCTGTCAGAGAGATGCAAAAGCAGAACAAAAATAGCAGTTTGTTTGGAGTGTCAAAATTCATTGTGGACTATTCAGTATCGGTTCAGTAATAGATTATAACCGGTTATTAGGTACTAAAGTCATTTATCTCTTGTGCCATGTCGTGGTAGTTTACTATGGCAAGGGAGGCAAGCTCAATTAAATAATAATGCTAATTAACTTCTGAGTTTGCTGGGACTGTCTTTCAATGACACTCAAACTACAACCCAACCCCTAGCAATGAAATAGTGGCTCGTAGAGTAAATGAGAGCTATAGAATTCATCTCTGCTTCTCTCTCTCTTTTTCACTGCGGATTTTTGAACTGTTAAGGCGATATACACTCTCATGGATCTACTGTGATAGCCGCAGCCATACTTCAGTGTCTGCGTCACTGCTCTGTGAACAGCGATGAACGTTACTGCCAATCGCAACTTTTTCTGTTGAGTGCCTAAACACAATGATTAATCACACCTTGTTTGGGCAGAGTGATATGATCAAGCTCATCATGAATTAAGCATATACACAAACTTATAATTTTTAATTATTTATTTATTGACCACATGTAAATTCACATGTGTTCTTCATATTTCTCACTTTATTTAAAGCTTCAGGGCAAATGTTTGATTAAAACGGTAGACGTTTAAATATTAATAAAATATGAAACACCTTTCAAAAACTAATGCTTATTACAAGTCCAATATAGTAACAAATATTGCTTAATGTAATAATGCAAAATATTATACTTTCAATATTGCAAATTTCTCACTATGCTGTTGTTCGTGTTTCTGTCTGCATCCCTGTAATGACATGTAATGTTGTGCTTGTATATAAATTATGAAAAAGTGTTACCTGAAATAATCTATTTTGTGACACCACAGAATAGTAGAGAGCATAATATGCAAACCCTTTGGTTTATACAATATATATTGTCATATTGCGCACACACAGCCCTATTCACAACCTCAGTTTTAAAGTCATGGTTTGAGATAGCCGGGGTAATCGACTAAAATATTGATCCTCAACCTTTTTATAACTGCAGACCGCACCACTAGGGGCAGTGCGGTGGTTCGTAGGTTGCCAAGCGACCATCAACGTTTTCTCAGAGGATAACAAGCTGACAAAACATTGCTGTCGCTCTGATACAAGCTTTATTTGTGGAGAAAATTACAAAGCACTGCAGTGTTTGGGTGCTCTGTGTTTGTCTGAGATCGTTTTTCAAATGTGTATATTCCCTACAAGCTGAAGCTGATCTGTCAGCTCTTGTTATGACTCGCGGTGCACTCGCAGAATTCATTCAACTGGGTGCGCACAAGCCGCACACCTCCATTGGAAATAACGAACTTGAGCAAACTCTAGAAAAAATGCGATGTGCAAGCAGCTGTCATTTGCTATCTCCAGCAGTTGGTCTTCTTGCACAGGCATGGTGGATGCTCCTGATTTGTTGACATGGGTTGCAGATCCATTCCTTGGCAGTTTGTGGGTCATTCACCGGGCCTTTTGCCCTACGCAAAGAAACTTTCCAAAGACGTCTGTTTCTTACTCATTTTGCTGCTTGTGGGTGAAATTTGGGCGCTCAAGTGACCGAGATGTAAGCGAGAGAATACGCTCAATTTTCAAAATAAAGGTTTGTTCAGACCCGGATAATAAATAATTATAATAATAAATAATAAATAAACTTTAATAATTAATTATATGATTTTTTTTTTTTTTTTTTTTTGTGCAGCCCGGTACCAATTGATCCGCGGACTGGTACCGGTGATTGAGGACCACTGGACTAAAAAATCAGTTTTGCATTCATTTTTTTTTTTTTTATTAACGACTTAAACTCCGCGGACCCGGTACCAGGTCTGTGACATCATCTACATTAGCTTTCAGATTTAAAGGGCTAGCGTTACACCAGACCCCTGTAAGTGGTGTCGTTTGAAAGTTTAGAATCTATATTTTATGCACATATGCATCACTTTGGTTTTTATTCTACTGTATAAGTTATTTACACTTAAATACACAGTATTTTAGATACCCGAGCTAGGTATTTTACATTGGCTCATTTTCATATTTTTTTATGACACATGTACAAGTTATAGCTCAAATGAAAGCTCTTGCCGGTGCTCATGCAGTTCTAGCATTCTTTTTACTGAATTATATTCACATGCCAAACAGTTGTTGAATGAATTGTGGTGTTTCCATGGGCCAGAAATGTAAACAATACATTCATGATCAATAAGCAGCCCCAGATAGCACAGACAGCTGTCATCTCTTTAAAATTATACCAAATTTTTGCATTTACACCTCTTTATGTAGATTTGGGAAGCTTTTAAATTTGGGTAGGCAAAATCCAGGCGGAAATCCCCAAATAGCAGCAGAGTTTAAGTGGTTAAAATATTTTAAATCAAATAACTCTCTAAGTTTTGCACATTCCTTGAATGAAATAACAATATTTGTTTGTGTGCATGAGTACTGAACTGTTGGACATACCATATACAATTATAATTTTTTGTGCTCCTATTATGCATTTAAAAATGTTGTCCACCATGTCAGGGACTTCTAAGGCTTTTGGCCTCTGTGTGAACATAACTGATTGTTTGTGTCATCTTTTTATAGGTCGGGGGAGACTTTCTCCACTCTGAATGGTGAGTTCCACTGTTTACAAATGCATCTTGCGGTTTAGTGTAACTGATAAAGGCGTAACTTTATAGTTCTCTGTTGTTGGAAGTCAGTTGGAGTTTCTGAGGTGTAAAGTCTTAAGTGAATTTTATATGAAAAGGAAAGCTGATGTCAAACTATACTGCAATTATTGCTTCTCCATTAAATTTATAGTGATTAGTCCACAAAATTGCTAATCAGTTTGTGGACTGAAATTTAACTTCTCTAACAGAACTGACGACTAAATGGGCTAAAAAAGCAGAGTTTACTATTAAAGACGCCCTGCCACATCCAAACACAGGAATTAAAAAGAAGGCATGTAAACAACAGCATGAAGCAAATGAACCTTTTAGTAACTGCAGAAAAACTAAAAGTGCTAAAGGTAGCCCACAACTGCTTGGCAATGACCTGACAACCACAAATCATTTAGTAAATTGACAAATAAAGTTTTAACAACTCTGACAACCACTCAACTTAGCAGCTGCTAGTTACTAATCAACACTAACAACAATAAAAAAAGCTAGCAACTGTCAAAAATGCAGACTTGTGGAATGTAGTTGTTTGTGATGTGTTGTGGTCTGACAGGGATGTGCTGCTGCTGGAGGCTGGTTTTCTGGCTGTGCTTGTAGCTCCGCTGGGTTTGCTGCGCAGCCACTCCCGTCACGCTTTCCACGACTCGTTGACCTTCTGGATGATTCGCTGGCTGTTCTTCCGGCTCACCTTCTCCACAGGTGTGAGCAAACTGGCCACTGGAGACCCTGCGTGGTACGACCTGTCAGGTATATTAAACCATTTTAAAGTTTTATTCATCTCATTCCGCCTACTCTTATTCACATGACTGGCAGCTCGCTTCCACAAATTATTTATTGTAAATTCTCATCAGTATAAGGGTTTGCTTATCTAGTACCTCTTAGTGAATGTTTTGCAGTAAATGGTAAAGAATTAGTTCACTTTCAGAATGAGAAATTCCTAATAATTTACTCCTAATAATGTTTGTTCATTCATTCGTGCCTGCAATTGTTCACTATTACGTTAATTTGTTATTGCATTCATTCTTTAGTTTTATTGTGTGCTTTCTTTCGTTATTGCGTTCTTTCTTTTGTTCTCTTTTGTTAGTGTTTCTTTTATTACAGCATTCTTTGTTTTGTTATTGCGGTCTTTTTTTTCGGTCTTTCCTTCTTATTGCAGTCCTTTCGTTTTTTTCATTCTTTCGTTATTGCGTTTTTTTTATTATTGCGTTCTTTCTTTAGTTCTTTCTTTCGTTCTCTTTCAATAATGTGTTTCTTTTGTTATAGCGTTCTTTCTTTCATTATTGCTTTCTTTCGTTATTACGTTCTTTCATTCTTTTGTTATGGTGTTCTTTCTTTCGATATTGCGTTCTTTTGTTCTTTTTCGTTCTTTCATTGCATTCTTTCTTTCATTCTTTTCGTTTCTTTCGTTATTACATTCTTTTGTTCTTTCATTCGTTATTGCGTTTCTTCTTTCATTCTTGTTGTTTTTCCTTATTGCGTTCTTTCTTTCACTCTTTTTGTTATTGCGATTCTTTTGTTATTACATTTTTTTCTTTCGTTATTGTGTTCTTTCGTTGTTGTTTTTCGCAATTGCGTTCTTTCTTTTGTTCTTTTTTTGGTTATTGCATTTAGTTCTGGCATTCATTCTTTTTTCTTTCTTTTTTGTTTCTTTTCTTTTTTGTTGTTTTTGTTCTTTGTTCATTCTTATGTTTTTTCTTAGTTCGTTTGTTCTTTCATTCTTTTTTTGTTTCTTTCTTTCTATCATTCTTTCTTTTTGTTCTTTCGTTCTTTCTCCATTTTCTTTTCTTTTTCTGTCTTATTTATTTCTGGAACCTCTTTTTTTTTTACTTGTGGAGACTATTTTATCTCTTTGTAAGTAGTTTTCTCTGCAAGAACATTGGTTTTAAGTATGATAGTAGAAACCTGTTCAAATGTGTAATTTAAAATTTAGTTTTAGGACAGGCAAAACTGGCAATTTAAAAGAGGCGTAAAAAGTGTTGGTAGTAGCGTTGGTAAAATAAATTTGTTGGCTTTTTTTTTTTTTTAATTTATGTAATTTTTTTATTATACAAATCTAGTTGCGGCCCTCCAGAATTTGAGTTTGAGACCATTGATGTAGAGGAAAATGCTGGAATGTTTTCCACAGATTTGTTTACCACCAAATAAAGAAAGAAATGGACGACAGAGCGGTCCTTTTCAGGAAACACACTAGCCAAACTCTGATGTCAAACGGCCCCCCAGTTGCACACCAAAAGCGCTAGTGTGAAAAAGCCTACATCATAGACCAGACATTTTCACTCTCAAAGTGAACTAATCCTTTTAATAGATCTCTAAAATTAGCATGAAGTAAAGCTTAAAAAAGACGAGAACTGTGATGCAGACGGCACATCTGTGTGGGCTAAACTGACTCATCTGTAGATTACAGTGTTTTTAAAGCTCAGGCTTTTCTTTTGCAGCATTGAGTCATCATTTGGAGGATCAGATGAGTCCCACTCTTTTGGCCTGGTACGTCCATCAGCTTCCAGAATGGCTGCTGAAATTAGGAGCGGTGGTTTTGTTGCACAGCGGGATATGCATTCCTCTTCTGGCGTTCTTTGCTCCCATTCGCCGCCTCAGACTGTTCGGCTTTTACGTTCAGGTTTGTTATGTACACACTGTTGTTTGAGTGCAGGTTTGCATTGAAAGTTATCCACATGCCTGCTGTAGAAAATGTTATTTACAGTAGAAACCTATTCAGTGTTTAATGGTAGTTTGTCACAGAAAATGAGTTAAATGAAATTTTACTATAACGGTCATTTAAATTACTGTTGTACCCATTTGCCAGTGTGTTTTCTATAATTGAAAATTAATTCATGAATTGACTAAAATCACCTAATTTATAGATTTTTAAGTGCAGTATTTACAAGTACAAAAATAACAAGTACAGAATAAGTATATTGGTCACACTTTACAATAAGGTATCAATATTAGCTAATGTATTTACTAACATGAACTAGTTATGAACGATACTTGTACATCATTTAATAATCATACAGTGATCAGCATATACGAGTACACTCCTAACAAATCTCTCTTTTAAATTCATATTTTTAATAGGAAGCTGTACAATGTTATATTTGTGCATGTACATTAGATTAGTCAGTACTGAAGCCAAATCTGAAGCTCATCTAACAAATTAACTTACGATAACACTCCAAAAACTAGTACACTCATATTTATATGTTATAGAAAAATATTAAATACAAATTTAAAAAAGGAAAAATTAAGGGAAGAAATGTAAATGTAAAAAAGACAGAAATTTAAAAAACATTTGTTTAACTTTTGTAGGTTGTAATTATTTTTTGCAGTATTTTGCTTGATCTTATTTGTATTATCTTTCAATTTCTAAAAATGTCTATATATAAAACTGTTGTTTAAATAAATGAAGAGTTCAGATGCAAAAACCTTTAAATACTGTTTGCAATTTTTCTGTTGTAGGTTCAGTAATATCAAATTTAATGCAAAGAATAAGCCCTTTTCCTGGTCTTTAAAGTGAAATATCTTGACAAACAAAGGAGGCTGAAAAAAATAGATGGAAATTTCAGATGGCAGGTTTTTGCATCTGAACTCATCAAATATATCTGTTTAATAAATTTGTTTTGTTCAAATGCACCAAAATACATTGCCTAAATTCTCTGAGAAATGGATACAAATATTCATTTTCAAAATGGGGTGTACTCAATTATGCTGAGCATTATAGTTCAACATTTACCAATGGATTATTAACATCCAAATTCATGCATGATAACTTGAGTTAATGCACCATGAGTTAACATGAACAACGAAGAACTGTATTTTCATTAATGGTAATTAACTTGAACAAATACTGTAATCAATAGATTGTTCATTGTTTGTTCATATTAGCAAATGCGTTAAGTAATACAACCTTATTGTAAAGTGTTGCCAGTATATTTTATAATAACATGTATAATTTCCTTATTTAGAGTAAAATATATATTTCTTTTCAAGTGCAATATTGAAGCGTTCATAAGTGCAGGTCAGGTCTTTATCAAATATAAAGTGCATATTTTACACTGCATGATAACTAATTATCTTTTAGCTTAACCCATTTGTTGACTTTCTTCACAAAACTTAAAAAAAACTTTAAACTTATGTTTTTGAGTATATGAAATGTACATCTTATTTCTCGTAATTCATACTTTTCATTAAATTTATTTCCTATGAATGTAGCACTTAAAGCTTATCAAATCACTTTTGCTGTCATATCATCAGCATCACGTGTGCTATGATGAGTGAAAAGCTTAGGTGCTGGCTCAAGTGCAAATACAACCACAGTGCAAATTACTACAACAAACTCCCCAAAAAACAGGACAATGTAAAATTGGCCCAAAAAGCTTATTTGCTAGTTAAAACATGAAGTGCATTACTGAAAACAACACAAAAAAATTGTGTAAATGAAAATTATTTTATGTACAAACAGACTGTGTGATTAACTTGTGTGTTTGCAAAAACAAAACAAAAATAAAACTTTTTTTTCTATTTTTTAACTTTTTATTTATTTATTTTTTTTTATGATTTTCTCAGCTGTTTCTCCAGCTCTTCCATATCCTGACGGGTAACTGCAGCCTTCTGAACCTGCTGAGCATCGCCCTCAGCTTCTCTTTGCTGGATGATGATCATTTCAATACCCCTTCAAAGAAGAGGAAAGGCCAGGAAAAGAAGACCAGAAGTATGACAAAATATGCTCTTTATTTATATTTTTATTTTTATTTTTTCCCTCCCCTGCTATAACCACACATATGATCACACAGGATTCAGAAACATTTAAGCAGTTGTGAACAATTTATTTGGGCTGAATTTAACAAATCAAATTAAGTTAATCCTCTAAGACTCAACCCATATCAATATTGTTTAAACTCAACCCATATCAATAGTTTTCAACAATTTTGCAGAACTCATTTTCTTCAGTGCATCAACTGCTTTGAGTTTATTGTCCGTCTGTTTGATGCTAGGCTGGCTGCAAACCCTGGCCTCTGGTTTTGTTCTTCTGGTGGAGTTGGCTGTGTATGCGTTCATCCTGTACAGTGCCATTACACTCTACCAGCTGCAGATCGACTGGGAACAAAAAAGAGTGTCAGCCAAAACAGGTGAGAGCGTCCTGCATTATGGATTCTTGAAATATGTTGTTGAATTCTGTGTCTTGAAATATAAATTGGCAAATGTTATCTTTGATTAAACATGGAAAGGAATTTAGTGAAACGTTATGATCTTGTGGAGGTTTGTTGAAGTTGCAATGATTCTATTCAAAGTCAGAAGACTGTAGTATTTAGAAAATGAGTGGATTTTATTTCTTTTTAGAAGATGTTCAATGATGAGTTCAGAATCCTGCTTAAATGTGAATGATATATGCGTTAATACTATGTGCTTTTAATGCTAAATGTTGTAATGAATTTAACAAGCTTATTTTTGATATTTAATATCGCATTTAGGTTATGGAAACCTGATTCCACTATTAAGATTTCATTTTTAATTTTTTTTACAAATTTTATATTTCACAATTTTGAGTTAATATCTATGTTTTTTTTTCTCCCAAGTGTTAAAATTGGTAGTTAAAAAAAGTCAGAATTGCTACATGCATTAAAAAAAAATTTTAAAAAATGTGAGAGGAAACGCATTGCAATTACCATTTATTTATTTATTTATTAATTTGTTTATTTAATTATTTATTTATTTATTTATTTTATCTACCCCTTGATAGATTTCAGCTTTTATATTTTAGTATCTAATGTACAATTGGGGTGAAATAAAATCTCTAATAATTTATTTTTTTACATTGCAAAAAATATTGTGTGATTATACCTCTACTAACTGTTTGCTATGAACTAATTTATCGAGCATATTTTGATCTATTAAACTTTAGTTTTTAATGACACAAAAATGATCAGCATCTAAGCTACTCATTGCCGTTCCTTTTAATATCTGACCTTTTCAGATTTCAGTCATGGGAGATTTGCTGCATTTGTCCTGCACATCCAGGAACTCACTATCTGGGTCGGTGTGCTGTCGTTCACATGGGAAGCCGTGAATGGCATGCTAAAGTAAGCCCTATCAGTAATGTGCATCAGTAATGTGCAACTTTGTGCTTAAGTATAAGAAGTAAAAATACAGATTTTGTTAAAAAAAAAAAAAAAAAAAAAGCAAGCCAAAGGAAAATGTCTCCTCTGTTTCCTTCATCAGGTGTTTGTGCACTCGAGGCATTGTGAGCAAGCTGTGGTCCCTCATACAATGGGCGCTCGTCACCGCAGCTACTGTGGCCGTCTTTGCCCTCAGTGTGGTGAGTTTACTGTCCCACAGATGTAATAAATGCTAATCTGCTAATCAATTAATTTATAAATGTTAATCTACGCAGTAAAGCCTTTAAAAAAAGCTCTTACTTGCGTTAAATGTTGCATGTGCTGCAAAAATGAAGTGTTAGTTCACCCAAAAATGTTTATTCTGTGATTTTAGTCGCACTCCACTTGTTGTTAACATTTGAGTTTGTTTCTTCTGTTGAACACAAAAGAAGATGTTTTGAAGAATGTTGGAAACCGTTTTAATTGATGTCAATGGTTACCCGTTTCTAACATTCTTTAAAGTCGCTTGTTTTGTGTTTAACAGAAGATTTGTGGGGGATTTTTGGATGATTTTAATATCTTTGCCAGTATTTTTGTTTCCAATAATATTTGCTTTACGTCTATTAAATCGAGAATTGTTTACTTGTGATGCAGACTGAAGGAATCAAGTCTTGTTTTTGTGAAGTTTAACAAAATTAAGTACATTTATGCCTAAAGGAAAAACAAATATCTGACTTGTAAATTTACAAAAGTGGATTTTGGGCCCATTTGCAGGTTTATCTTTTTGTTTTAATCATATCTTTGCTTGTTTCTCTGAAAACAATATTCTTTGCTGTATGGCGACTGCATTTTTTCCTTCACATTTTGATATTTTATTTAAACAATAATTATTTAAACATTTATTTGAAACAATAAAACAGGAGTTTTACATGCCTTTAGTATGATCTCTTTTATTGATGCCACTTTTGAAAATTAAATCAATGCAGACACACGTGACGTCTCATCTTTTGATCCCCCTTTTATTCTCTTAGTTTGGTGCCTGTTAAATTAATGTTGGGCGTCTTTTTTCAGGTTCCATACTCTACTCTGCCTGGCATGTCATCCACTACAGTGTTTCCTAAAGTGCTAGACTTGTACAGGGCGGTGGAGAAATTTCACTTGGTCGGAGCGTACGGTGTCCAGCACAGACCGATCTCCACCGAGGGACGGCCGGAGATCATTTTAGAGGGCAGCTACGATGGTCTCACATGGACGGTATGAGGAAGGACAACCCCAGATATTTGGGATGTACATTTCAGTACAAGCCTCAAGTTCTGGAGTTGACCAAAGATATTATATTATGCAAACATTAGCACACTTATTTTTTAATAAAAGCTCCAAAAATGTTGGGACAGAGGCATGCTTAAGAGTACAAAATGTAAGAATTTCTTCATAACAAAATATACAATAGCCACTATATATAATACAGTTTATAATACAGTTTATAATACAGTAAAGCCTTTAAAAAATGCTCTTACTTGCGTTAAATGTTGCATTTGCTGCGAAAAATCAAGTGTTAGTTCACCCAAAAATGTTTATTCTGTGATTTTAGTCGCACTCCACTTGTTTTTAACATTTAAGTTTGTTTCTTCTGTTGAACACAAAAGAAGATGTTTTGAAGAATGTTGGAAACCGTTTTAATTGATGTCAATGGTTACCCGTTTCTAACATTCTTTAAAGTCGCTTGTTTTGTGTTTAACAGAAGATTTGTGGCGTATTTTTGGATGATTTTAATATCTTAGACAGCATTTTTATTTCCAAGAAACAAAACAAGAAATCAAGTCTTGTTTTTGTGAAGTTTAACAAAATTAAGTACATTTATGCTTAAAGGAAAAACAAATATCTGCTTTGGAAATTATAAAAGTGGATTTTGGGCCTATTTGCTGGTTTATCTTTTTGTTTTAATCATATCTGTTATATATATATATATATATATATATATATATATATATATATATATATATATATATTATGTCTTATGTACTTGCATTATCCCACATGTTTTAAAGAATGTTTATATCCAAAGAAATAAACTACTTTCACTAGTGACCAATACTATATACCATACTCCTAATTTAGCTTTTGCTAAAGATGTCAATATTGTAGCTCATCCATGAACATGGTTTTGCCGGTGTTTAATTGAATAAAATAAAGACCACAACATCCATAAAACCACACTCAAGTCACAACATCATCTAACTATGCCTTTGTTTGTTGTGAATATGTGCCCTCTAGTGGCTAAAATTACATGCAGCACATTTAACACTGTCACATTCCTTTTAGTTAGTATTTAATTGTTTGGGTGTTGAGGATGCTAATGTTTTACAGTCTAATGTAACTCAAGACTTCAGATGGTAAGCCATACAATTTCAGTAATACACAGATCAGGGGTCTCATTTTTGAAAATTTGTCTAAAAGAAACCTCCCTAAAAGTGAATTCATAGTAATGTATTTATCAATGATTATGGCTCATATAATGATTTCAAATGGTTTAATTAAGTCAGTGTTTAAGTTATAAATGTTTAACACATATTCTACCATTATGTTTTTTTTTTTGTTTTTTTTAATATATATATATATATATATATATATATATATATATATATATATATATATATATATATATATATATATATATATATAGATATAGATATATATATATATATATATATATATAGATCACAACTTTTGCATGGAAAGTGGCGTACACGCATTTCCACTTGATTTGTGGATAAGCCACGTTTATAAATAAGACCCCTGGACTGCAGTCAGGCCAGTCAAGTGTTCACTTTGCATTAAAAAAAACAACATCACTCTTTTCTTTTAACGTTTTCACTTACCTCCGTCCCAACATCAAAAAGCCATCAAACCCAACATTTGTGTATGTTTACGGTTTTTTCATTCAGCAGAAAGGCTGATGTTTATTCTCAGTGGACGCTTTTACTCTTCTCCTGCTGCAGGAAATGAACCCCATGTATAAACCAGGAGATGTGAATGACATCCCACCAGTAGCGGGCCCTCATCAGCCGCGTCTGGAGAGTATGATGTTTCAGGCGACTCAAAAAGGACATGATCACAACCCCTGGTTTGCAGGCCTCCTCCAGCGCCTCCTACAGGGCAAAGCAGATGGTGAGCGACAACAATGTTATATTTCATTTTTATTTATTTAACATGCTTTTATTCATAGCAAAGTATAAGTGAGGATAAAAGAAGCACTTAAAATCATCAGAGACTAGCAGTATATAAATGATATGACAGATCTTTCATTTTTAAATCATGGATATTTGTTTGTTTTCAAATGACGACATAAAACCATAAAGACATACAAGATAAGTACTGAGGCTGCCAGATTGAGTCTTATTTACATTCATAAGTAAGATCCTGTTGTGTTAAGGGTTACATACCAAAGATAGAAAATCTCTTCAGGGGGGATTTCAGATACCAATAAATAAACGCACCTCAATTTAATGAATGATGATGGATGTTTTGAAGTGCGCTGCTGATTGCCTGTTTTCTGTGTTTTGCAGTCATTGGTCTGCTGCAGGTGGATGAAGCGCAGTATCCCTTCAGTCAGAAACCACCGGCTCTGATCAAAGCCAAACTTTACCACTACCACTTCACAGACCCGGTTAAAGACAAGTGAGCTTCACAACACCTAATTCTGTATTTATAGTATTATCCACATTATTGATTGGCATCTAAACTGAGTGTGGATGTCAGAAATGTGTGACATGCACAGATGGAAAATGTATTTATTCTCATATCTTTTTCAGTGTTAATTTGGGTGGATACTTGATGGCTATGTTAAATCACTTGCCAATTTTATTTTTGTGACGTAAATAACTTTTTAATATAAATACATTTTTAAATAATATTTTTCATTGACAAATATCCCATTTGTAAGTCCTATCGCTTTCTCACTACAACCGATCCGCTCCAGAGTTTTTCAATCAAGCCGAGACCACCTCATTCAGGCGATCTCGGAGCGATTGTTTTAGTGCGGATCTGAGAGCGATTGCTGGATTTACATATGCCAAATGAACTGCGCTAACTGGGCAGAAAGACGGGTTCTGAAACAAAATTCTAGGTGTGAAAGCACCTTAAAATAACTAACAACTATGCTGAATAATATTTAAATGTCATAAAATATTGTTAATTTATCAACTTGTTTTAAAAAAAAAAATCCCATTTACTATTAGAAAATGAATAATAGAACCAAAATATTATACTGTATAAGTTGACATGTTCAAAGCAAACTTCTGTTCACGTTTGGTGTTTTAGAACACGCGTTTGTAAAAATGCAATAAATAAAGTTGTCTTATATAGAAGTATCCACAGTTTTTATAGACCCAAGTGAATGCATCATATAAAAGCCCGTGCAAAAATAGAAATTCTTCTCTTTTAACCTGTTAATAATTACTAAAACACTCCGACAGAAGAGAAACTTTACTGGACTTCTGTTTGTCGTTTCTGAAGGACTCATCAGAAGGCTTGGTGGAGGCGACAGTACAAAAAGGAGTTTTTTTCTGCTGTGAATCTTGATGATCCGAAGCTCAACAGACTGTTAGATGAGTCTGGACTAAAGGTACACAATTCATCACAGTCTTTAATTAATCAAACACCTTTCAATCAAGGTTGTAGAAATTGTTACATTATTACCCAATAGGTGGCGACAAGCAACCATGTAAAATGCATTTGTCTCTTAAAGGTATAGTTCACCATTTTTCACTCAACATTTAGTTTTTCAAAACCTGAGTTTCTTTTTCAGTTCAAAACAAAAGGAGATATTTTGAAGAATGCTGGCACCCATTGACTTCCAGAGTATTTTTCCCTATTATGAAACTCAATAGGTGCCAGCAACCAACATTCTTTAAAATATCTTATTTTGTGTCAACAGACGAAAGAAACTCATAGATGTTTCAAATAACATGAAGAGTAAATAATGTGATTTTCACTTTTGGGGGAACTATCCCTTAATTTTTTGAAATTTATATTTGTTCTATTTTATATATAACAATATAAAATATATTGAAGCAAATAAGATTGTCAATCTGTTAAATTTTTTTCATTATTTATTTATTCATTTACATTTGTTGTCTTCAGAATTGTGTAAAATCATAATCACTTTTAAACAACTTTTTGTTTTTTAAATTATGCAGAATCTTTCATTTCTAGGGCATGATCATATCAGTTTCACATTTAATTCAAGTTTTTTAAGTTCTTAAATCATTCATAATGAGGTTTAAAAATGTATTCTAACACTGTTTAAAATTTAAAAGCACATTACAGCAAATAAGGTTGTCATGACTAGGGCCAGACAGAGTATGCGGACATTTTTTGCTATTTGTGCAGAGAATTTAGCAAAAATCTGTGGATTTATGCAGAATTATTTTAATAGTATCATAACTAAACTTAATATATGAAGTCAACAAATAATGCAACTTAAATTTTTTACGACACAAATCAAATTAGATTCACTAACAGTATTTAGTAAACAAAGCAAGTCTCTCATATAATATCCCTAATAAAAGACAGACATATTACCCAACAGCTGTGTTGTAAATAAATCATATGAACATTTTAATATTATTATTATATCACAACAATATTAGTAAAACAAATTTAAAAACTGAATAAATACACATTTACACAAGTAAATACATAGGCTCGATGATGGGCTAAAAATCAGCAGATTTCTGCGTGCACAAATTCTGTGTGGTCTTTGTCATAACCTAAGAAATGATGTATATTAAGATTTCTATACAAAATTCTTATTTCTATGTAAATAAAATAAAATGTGTATTATTGTATTCGCTGTGTAAAACATATGCTGGATAAGTTGGCGGTTCATTCATTTCTGATGAATAAAGTGATTCAAGCCATTCTCACACTGAGATTTCAGCCACGATTCTGTCATCTGGGACAAATATCAGAAATCCAAAATAATTCCTGAAATCCTGAGCTAAAATCTGTGATCTTTGATCTTTGGTTTGACATGATCACAGACAGCCGCTTAATGCCTGTTGCGATCTGATTTGTCTTCCGATGAAGTTCTGACAGTGTCAGTAGAAAGTGTCATGGGTTGATGATGTCACATCTTTTGTGTGTGGCACGGCTTCAATGTCGTTCAGTCTAACATTATGACAGCTGAGATCTTACAGTGTGACATGGGAGCCATGTTCGTGCAGTCTGACATGTTAAAATCATCCAGGATCATAAAAAAAAAGTCTCACACTATAAGTGGACCTTAAGTCGAAGGATAATGAACGGGTGTAATATTGTATTGTATTGTAATTTATATATCCTGAATTGTGCAGCTGTGCATCACAACAATACATTTCACATTGGTTTCAAGTGCATGAAACTCATCTGTCTGTTTCACAGGAGAAATTCCCAGTTCAGCCAGCCTCCGACACGCCACTATCCCAAACCCTGATCCTCATTCGGGACCCCATCAAGCACCTCTCGGGGGCCCTGGTGATATCATCATTGCTAGCCACTGTGGCCAGCATCTTCCTCATCAGAGTAATCTTCTCCAGCTTTACAGGAGGCCAAAAACCTAGAACGGCTTCAGCCGATCACAGGAACAAGAAGCCCAAAGAGCCATCTGAAACTGCGGAGAAAAGCCACACGACGTCTGCGTCCAGCCGGCCCGGCAAGAAGGACTCGAACGAAAAAAAGGTGGACTCAGATAGAAGCCCTCGCAAGAGGAAATGAGCCACTAGTGCCTTCATCTTTCGGCCAAATGCAATGACAAATGAATCTCTCTCAGGTGTACATTTTGTTTTTTCTAAGGTCGAGTGGATTTGCTGTCTGTTACACACTTTGAGTTTTGCGTGTTTACCACTACACACACCGTTTTATCCGTCTCTCACACACTCAGTCAGATGAGCGGTACTCGTGCTACTGGATGTAATTGGCTTTGAAGCGAGTCCATTTTTTTAAGCCGTCACCTGCTACACACTTCTTTATTCGCTACACACACAGTGGACGTCCCAAAGATGACAACGAAAAGCACAAATGCTGATTTGTTTTTGATGCTATTTAACTCATTAAACGGTTGTTGATAAATGATTTCATTCCTCAGTTGTTGTTTTTTCCCCTGTAGTGTAAACCATGATAAATATATCAATAGTAAGGTCCTCCTTATTGATGTATTTATATAAATGTAATTGTTTTCATGCAAGTGTACACATCAATAGCTAGTGACTTCAGAAAATGTACATCTTTTAAAAACTATTTCAAGATGAATTTCACAAAGAAAAAAAAAAAAAATATATATATATATATATATATATATATATATATATATATATATATATATATATATATATATATATATATATATATGGTGGGAAATGCATCTATTGTTATAATATATTGTTATTAATGCATTGTCTCAATTGTTACCAATTGCTGGTGCATGATGAACTATATTTTGCTGAATTTATTCATGTTGGTTAATATAATTGTTATTATTTACACTGCATAAGTTTATGTTGGGATACTTTATTTATTAGTAAATTTTGTGGTTAACTGTAAGCAAAGTTTATTCAAAAACTAATTTCGAGAAGATCACATGCTTATGATTGTTAACGGCTGGTCTCGCATCAGCTTACAATTGATTCACCAATCAGATGATTTCGCTATATAACCAGAGTTTTTTATCTCGGTATCTTCGTCTAGAAGAATCCCACCCCCTACTCCTCCTCCTCCTCCTCCTTTCCAGACGGGTGACACGGCAGCCAAGTGATTTGCACTCTTGCCTCACAGCAAGAACGTCTCTGGTTAAAGTCTTTACTAAACCAGTTAACATTTCTGCGCGAAGTTTGCTCGTTCTCCCCGTGCTCATTTGCTAATTTTCTCCGGTTTCCTCCCACAGTCCAAAAACACGCAACCTAAGTAAATTGAATATACCAAATTGACAACATAGTCAAGCTTATAGCAAGCAGTATATCTCTCATTAGCCATCCTATATCTGCCAGAAATAAGTCGGGGGAGTTCATCGAGATCTGCCTAAGCTCAAACTCCCCTCTCGCCATGCAAACAGGAGGGAGCCCCAGGCTCGAGGATCTTATGAGCAATTTTAAATTAAATCTATAATACTATTGAACAGTAGAGCTATTAAAATTTGATTAACTAATTAGAACTAGAATTTGTACCCATTATTAGTTAACTACAAGTTTAATAATTATTTTCTTTCTTACTAAAAACCTGAAGATATTTGGTGCAGTTTTAATTTCTAATTCACGTTTTTGCATCTGCTCTGATTGATTTGGTACTAAAATGCTAATTCTGTGAACCGGGACCCTGAAATGGCTGTAATCATGAGTTGCTGACTGTGTGTTTTGGTTATACTACACTCAAAGAATACTTTTGCTGTTTGTTCAAACCACTTATTTAAGATAAGCTTAATGCAATTCCTTAGTTTGTTTGTGACAACTTGATTGTTGTCTGTTCAATCCACTAACATTTGTAAAAACTAATAAGTGAACTTAATTGCTTCATGTTGTCTCGGCACAAATTGATTGTAGAAAACAGCATTTTTTGCGATGCATTTCATACTAATAGTTAATATTTGTTCTTATTTGAAGTATTGGAAAACAGGTGAGTAACATTGGTAAGTAGGGAAAATGCATCTACTGTTATAATCTTTTGTAATTTATGATTGTTTCATTTATAATGATTTCAAATGTTACCAATGGTGGTGCATGATGAACTGGAATTTCTTTAATGTTTTTAATGTGTTCATGTTAATTCACACCGCATTAATGTAAAAGTTTAAGGATGACATTGTTTTTTTTATATTAGTAAATTAGATAAACATTTATGTTGAATTATTTTCAACTATTTTTAACTCCTGTTAAATCGTAGGTTTATTTTTTAATATTATTATTAATAGTAGTAGTAGTACTTATTAAACAATAAGAAATTAAATCTATAATACTATTAAACAGCAAAGCAATTATAAATGATAAGCTTAACTCAATTCTTTAGTTTTGTATTTTTTGGAGAACAACTTTGTTTTATCTTCAGTCCACCTAAATTTGTAAAGACTAGTAACAGCATTCCCATGCTTATTGAAAGTACTTGAATTTCAGACACGTGAAATCAAGGCCTTGAAAATACTTGAAAACAAACACAGATCCTTAAGAGTATTTGAATTTAATTTTAAATGAAATGTATTTATGGTTTTATTTCAACAGTTGGACTCGATTGTCAAAAATAAAATGGAAAAACAGAAGTTCTTAAAATAAAAATCTGAAACACCATTTGAATATCTTTAGTATTTTGTTAAAATTCTTTGAACTTGACTTTTTGAAAATAAAAATTTTACTTTTGACATTTGAAGGTTGATTTTAAGTAAGTGAAATGTTAAGTACAGAAAGGATTTTAATGAGGCATGAAAGGTGTTTGATTTGAAATCAATGATGCTTTAAAAATCCTTGAATCATGATGTTGGATCAGAAGTGGAAGTGTGGGAACCCTGTAATAAGTTCACTTAATTGCTTTTTGTTGTCCCAACAAATCAAAATCAATTGTGTGCAACCCAGCTTTTTTAACAGTGTATATCATGCTCTGAGTCTAAAACATTGTTAATTTTCTTTTCCTTATTTATAGTATAGAAAAACAGGGTAACATTGGTGAGTTTCATACACTAAAACAATTTAAACTTGTTACACCTAAAATAAATCGACTTGATGTGTTACAATCTTCAGTAATACGTTTAGCTTCTGTTAGGTGTAACAAGTTGAACTCATTTCTTTTTTTAAGTTGATTCAAATGTTTACATTTTTTATTCGCCAACATATACTGTATTTCTGCTCTTCTCTGCCACTTGCCATTGTTAATAGTTATTCATCTCGTGAATGGAATGCTGAACAGGTGCTTCTCTTTATAATCACATCAAAGGCTGGAATGTTCTTTGGCCGAGATATTTAATTGAACTGTTCGTCTTCACCCTATATTTTGTATCTGAGCCGGTACAGGGCACACCCGCATTGTCAGAACTTAATCCACCTGTCATTCACACATCAGTGCTTTGTCGCCAGAAGGTGGCAGTGTGCATAAATATCACTGCTGATTTATGCTGAATCGTTACTGTTAATGGAGTGACATTAATTTCGAGACTAAAAATATACAACCTTGGAGTTTAATTACTCCGAATGGGTCATGTTTAATGCTGAGGGCTATATGATTCAGTACAGTTTATAGGAAGCGGAATGCATTTGTTCTAGTACAATCAAGCATGTTGACATTGAAGCATTATCAAATGATGAATAATGTGTTTGTGTGCATTTGTGTGTTTAATAATTCATTTATTATGTTAAATGGAAATAGCATGCTGTCTCTTTTGGATTGGAAAGGAAAGTGAATCATCATTGTTTGTTTAAAGTGTCTATAGATTCTTACAATACACAAAATTAGTTTTTGTTTTTTAGAATTGAAGCAAAAACAAAAGTAGCAGCCTAAATTTCCATCAGATATTTAGTGCATGAACTAAATTTCGTTCGGTTTATTAGAAGTACTTTATTTCAAATGTTTACAATGTTTTTAAATTTGTAATGCAAATTACTACATTACATTGTTCCTCTCATTTGAAACTTTTTGTGGCTTTAATTTCTATAAGGGTGTGAAATATGATCTCTTGAAATATCATCTTTTTTTTTTTAAGACCTGCAGAAACCATTAATTATTCAACAACAATAATAATGAGCCACATGTACTGGTGCAATTATTGTGTGGATCATCTTGTAATTACAGACTGTTATTACCGTATAGCAAAGAACACATCTTAAGAATATAAACCGGTCTTGGCTGATTAAGTTGTCATAAGCTGGTCTTGAAAAATGACAGTGCTGAAAATGGCTGAGAGACCAGCCAAAGTGCTGTAATTGTGTCAGATTTGTGGGAACCATAGACTGTCAAAAAATTGTGAACCATTTAAAAATCTCAAGATATGTTTTAATTAATCTTAATTTCTCTCTCTCAAAAAAAAAAAAATTAGAAGCTTATAGTTTTCATTATGTAGTCATTTTCCAGCAGATCGCACTGGTTTTAGTGACTTTGAGGCATTTTTTTTAATCTGGTTTAAGTGTGTTGGTGCACTTTCAGCTGATCATATTGATTTTAAAAGGGTTTTGGTCTCTAAACTTCTAATGTTTGTTTTGTTGATATCAGGCACTTTTCTTTTGGTTTTCATTGGGTTGGTGCAGTTTTCAGATGGTCTGGTTATGATTTCGGCCACTTCTAAAGCTGGTTAGGTTGGTTTTAGAGGGATTTGGGGTTTGTCTTTGTTGGTCAGTCTGATCTGTTGGCTGGTTTCAGAGGATTTAGGCCACTTTCTAGCAGATTATGTTGGTTTCGATGTGTGTAAGCCACTTTTCAACACTTTGGCTTAAGGGGGGGGGTTTTGGGTACTTTTTACAGCACTTGCTCCGTCTGGTCTGAACATATCAGACACTTTACAGCTGATCACTTTTGCTTTCAGAACTTTTAAAGCACCTTTCATCTGCTTTTAAAATGTCAGTGTGCTTTTGGCAATTCACTTTAGCCTTAAGCATTTCACTTCTCCGCTGATTATTTTGGTCTCAGAAAATTTCAAGCACTTTCTGTCTCTTCATATGATGTCACTTCATTGAGGCACTTTTGAACTGGCTTATTGTGGGTTTTCTGCTGGTCAGGTTGGTTTTAGTAGGGTTTTTGTCCACTTCTCAGTCAGTTATGCTGATTTTACAGAGCTTTTGGTACTTAATTGGTCAGTCTGATCTTTAGGATTGGTTTCAGCCACAGTTTGGCAGATTACTTTGGTTTTAGTGCATTTCAGACAATTTGAAGCTTTTTTTTTCGAGGGCTTGCACATTTCAGCTTATTAAGTTATAAAGAGGGTTTGGCTAATTCTCATGAGATCAGATGGATTTGAGGTACTTTTGGTTGGTTGGTCAATCTGACCTTTTGAACGGTTTCAGGTACTTTCTGGCTTGGTTTTAGTGAGTTTTTTATTTATGATTTTAGAATTCTGGCATACATATTTCTGCTGGTCACATTGGTTTTAGTAGGGATTTTTATTACTATTCAGCCAGTTATGCTGGTTTAGAGGAATTTAGTTCTTTCTTTTGTTGGTCAGTCTTGTCTGGTGGTGGGATTCAGAAGTATTTATTATTGTCTGATCGCTTTGGTTTTATTGAGTTGGCGGCACTTTTTAGCTAGTGTAGAGGGTTAGTGTACCTTTTCACCTGCTCATGTCAGCTTGAACACACTCAAAAAAGATTGCCACTTGTTCAAACTACTTTAAAATGATCTGAAACAACACAATTCTTGAGTATTTGAAGGGGGGTGCTTAATTTCATTTTCAATCTACTTAAATTTGTTAAGTTAACTTAATCAAATTATATTCATGACAACATGAATGAATTTAGTGGAATCTATTTTTAACAATTTAGGCAGGTTTTAGAGGCACTGGGACACTTTTCAATTGATTTGATGGATTTTAGGTATGAAGTACTGTGGGGCCAGCTTAAACCCAAGCAAGACTAAAAGTCGAGTAAACCATAGGGTAAAGTCTAAGCTCTTTGTTTGTTAGTTTTTATTTATTTAAATTCATAAGTACACTTTTGAAACTTCTATGTGTCACTTGAAGTCTGGGTGAGTCACCCAACTCCTCTTGAATAGTTTTCTCTATTTTACACATTATAAGTGAGTCAAAGCGGCCCTACCTCTTAAACACAGAGGACAAGTCCATCCGCCCCCATTCACAGAAGCGCTGCGGGGCGAAATTGCGCACAGGCGTCGCGCTCTGAGCACGCCATGCTCTCCATCGGGACCGGAGGAGAAAAGACACGCCAAAACCACTGATTCCAATCCCGTCCTGTGATTATCTCCAGTCATTTACAGGCGGAAACATGCCTGCATTCCGCTGTCAGGGGTAGCGAAGAAAGTAGGGAGACACGGCTGATTTGTTTTTAATATTCCCATGTTCCACATGAGGGAGGTTAAGGTGAGTACACGCACTTTTGGGGACGCGCACGCACACCCACAGCGCAGCCAAACGCGCGGTGGCTCTACTCACTTTCTCAGACAAATTATGCAATCGCTGATTACTTTTCACGACTTTCGAGTTAAACGATTAAGATGAAAGCTGTGATCAAGTTCTGACTGGATAGGTGTTTGTCAACGCACGCGTATTTGTTGCTTCTGTTGCTGAACTGCGTTCTGATTTTCTCATTATAGATTGGAGAAAGCATTTGTGTATTAGTGTTGCTTTTTTCGGGGCTTGTGACCTGCTCAGGTGTTTTTGGGAGCCCTTTAACGGATGATGTGGCCACGTTAGATACCCTGGTAAGAGTTTTATTCAGACTTTTCTGGTTTTATGGGGGTGTTTGAATATGTTTTGGTGTGGTTAATCTCAAAGATCAGCTTAAGCACAATCATAGGCTGCTACTTAATTTCGTTTTCCAGCAGAGATATACATTACATTTTACTCAAGTCTCTATGCAAGTTTAAGCAAAATGTATATCCAAAGGCATGCCACTGAGTCACTTTATAAAAACTAAAGCAATCCAAATTCTTGTTTTAACTCATCAGAGTGAGAATATTCCCAGTGACTACAGAATACCCATCAAGTTCATCACAAAGGATGTGGTAAGTATACATGTGGATGCATTGAGTTTATGACGAGTGTTTTTTCATCAAAATATGTAATTATATTTACATCACTTAATCAATGTATTATTATGCTTTAAATTATTGCATGCATTAGAATGTGTCTTGTTAATTTTCATTTTTTTCCTCATGCACATAATAGTGATTTACATTTTTTCATGCATAATATAATTAGATATTTTCTCATGCATATTATAATTATTTACATTTTTTCTCATGCATATTAGAATTATTTACATTTTATTATTAAAAAAAGTTTCTCATGCATATTATACTTATTTGCATTTTCTCATGCAAATTATGATTTACAATTTTTTCTTAAGCATATTATAATTATTTTCATTTTTCTCATGCATATAATTATTTTAAAAAAATGCATGCAAGTTACAATTATTTAAAAAAAATTCTCCTGCGTATTACAATTATTTACTTTTTTCTCATGCATATTATAATTATTACTTTTTTTCTCATGCATATTATATCTATTTACTTTTTTCTCATGCATATTATAATTTTTTGCATTTTTTCTCATGCATATTATTATTTAACTTTTTACTCGTGCATATTATAATTTACATGTTCTCATGCATATTATAATTATTTTCATTTTTCTCATGCATATTATAATTATTTAAATTTTTCACATGTATGTTATAATTATTTACATTTTTCTCGTGCATATTATGATTAAATTTTTTACTCATGCATATTATAATTATTTACATTTTTCTCACGCATATTATAATGATTAATTTTTTTACTCTTGCAAATTATAATTATTACAATTTTTCTCATGCATATTACAATGATTTAGAGAAGGCACCCACCAAAATGGTTCTGTGTAACAGTTTATGTAAAATAAAGGGCATATTTATGAATAAATTAATTTCAGAATAAGTATGGTTTATTTTAACATAAATGTATTTGTTATTTCACACTAACTAATGATCAATCCTTTTCAAATGATTCAAGTGATTTGAAACAATAAATCTGACTCTACTTGCATTTAATAAGCATGCTATATGCAAATAAATTTACCATGTATACACAGAATACCATTTGCACACTTGAGCAGCACTTCATGCATGGATTGAATCGCAACAAATACCAGCTCACATTTAACTAAGTGGGGGAATATCTTGAGCTTTGAAAAGTGTCGTAATATCTTGGCATGATGATTTCGTTGCAAGTTTTTTTTTTTTTTTTTTTTTTTAGCCAACATTTTGTAAATGCTTTGCATGAACATAAGCTCATGCATATTTCAGTTTACACTTTACGATAAGGTTACATTAGCTAATGTACTTACTAACATGAACAAACAATGAACAAAAACACATTTATTTCAGTATTTATTCGTCTTTGTTAATGGAAATAAAGTTGTTCATGTTGACTTATGGAGGTAATAAGCATGGATTTGAATTTTAATATTGCATTAGTAAATCTTGAACTATGATTAATAAATCCTGTATTGTTCATCATTAGTTAATTTTAGTAAATATGAAACAGTATTATAAAGTGTGACCCATATTTCTATCAAGTAAGTTTCACTTTTGAAGCTTTTGATCGTGCGCAGTAACATGTTGAATCCAGATACATTTTGTGGGCATTAAACATTATGTATCACATGAGCTGTGGTTTGTTACCGTTCCAGAAGAGACGCCTAAGCATTTTTCTCTTCTTATATTTTTAGGGTGGAGCTTGCTGGCTGCATTTGAACCTGTATCCAGTCGAGAGCAGTTTAAAAAAATTGGCAGTCAAGTTTGGCAACCAGTCCACCAATAAGGCCAACATCACCATTTTCATAACAATGCTGCAGGATTTTCGTTTCACTCTGAACAGTGACGACCTGGTAATTTCCTCTCAATTGCAGTCGCATTCCTTGAAACATTGTCATGGCTGTTGTCTCATTTTGGTTTTGTTCGTCTTCCTCAGGAGGACAGAATGCAAGCCTTCAAGTGCCACTACAGAAGGGAAAAGTGGCCGACTAGGCGCTTCTTTAGCTATGTTAAATCCGTTCTTACAGTGGCCGGCTCCACATATGGTGATATTCCTCCATGCACACCTCCTCCTTGCCAGACCCTTGCAGCTCCTCCTTTCACGCCAGGTGAATGCACCAAATATTGCGTTTTGTTAAGATGCATGAACAGGCTTGATGGGATTTATGCAGAACGAAATCTGTGGGATCTGTAGGATTCTGTGGAAGGAATGTGAGGACGATGAAGGGGTCAGCTAATCTATGGGAAAACAGCTGATGCTTTTTAGTTTCCATTGAAGAGGATTTCTTCTGGGGCTTCACTTGGGTTTGTTCAAACTTGCATGATCATGCATGCAAAAGCTGAGCGTATTTGTGTAAAAAGCACTCTATAGCAGATAAATCAGTTGACATGCTGTTTGTAAAAGAGAAATGAAGTACTACTCAAGCATGCAATGACAATCTGGAGAATGGTGTGAAGCAATATGTGAAGGGTCAAGCATGTCAGCTACATAAAATATGAGTTACTGAGTGGGTAGGTTTACTTAATTTAATAGTGTGGCAGAACCTGACAGGTTTTCACAAAGACCAAATATGAACTCCTCAGTCATAGTTTAGATTTTTTTTCTTCTTTTAATATCTATCTATCTATCTATCTATCTATCTATCTATCTATCTATCTATCTATCTATCTATCTATCTATCTATCTATCTATCTATCTATCTATCTATCTATCTATCTATCTATCTATCTATCTATCTATCTATCTGTCTATCTGTCTGTCTATCTGTCTGTCTGTCTGTCTATCTATCTGTCTATCTGTCTGTCTGTCTGTCTATCTATCTGTCTATCTGTCTATCTGTCTGTCTGTCTGTCTGTCTATCTGTCTGTCTGTCTGTCTATCTATCTGTCTATCTGTCTGTCTGTCTGTCTATCTATCTGTCTATCTGTCTATCTGTCTATCTGTCTGTCTGTCTGTCTGTCTGTTTTTTGTTGATGAAGTACTAAATTAACTACTCGTATAGTGACAATTTAATATTGCAAGAGCTGCCTGAATTGCTGTGTAATAACAGTACACTATTGTGATATGGTATTAATTATTTATGCTTTATTTATTCATTCTCCACGCACTGATGTTAAACGTCTGTATTCATGTATTAGTGCATACACTGCAAAAAAAAAATGCTTTTCTTACTTCGATTTCTAGACCAAATATCTTAAAATTCTGGAATCAAGAAAGATCTTCAAGACAAGCAAAACATTATCTCGTTTTCAGAAATAATGTGCTAAAATTAAGTGTTTTTTTTCCTTAAAACAAGCTAAATAATCTAGCAATGGTGTAAGCAAGATGATCTAAAATCAAAGGGAAAAAAAACAAGATTACTTTGCTTACCCCGTTGGCAGATTACTGTGCTTGTTTTAAGGAAAAACTTTTAATTTTGGCATATTATTTCTTAAAACAAGACAATAGTTGGTAACACTTTATTTTGATGGTCTATTTGAGTATTAGTAGCCTGTCTGTTTAATATATGTTGATACTGCTCCTTCAACAGACATTTAACTGACTATTAGAAACTTTGCAAGTACATGTCAACTTACATTAACCCTAACCCCAACAGTTTGCTTATAATCTACTGCAAATTTGTTGATCTACAGATGCAATGTAACTAACTTTAACAAACGGACCATCAAAATAAAGTGTGACCCATTAGTTTCGCTCATCTGGAAAACACTTCTTGATTAATGAATTGTTTGATATTTGAAGTAGTAAAAAAGTAAGAAAAGCATTTTTTTGCAGTGTAACCTATAAACTATCCCAAAAGTAAACAGGTTTTCAAACTTCAATAAGATAAAAGTGTAAAGTAATAATAATAAATGTTATTTATAATGCGCTTTTCTAAAACAACAAAGCGCTAAGTTTTGAGTTTCTTTACCCTCAACTATATTAAAATGTGTCCTGCTTAGTTTAAATACCATACTTGTTACAGTTACACTGGAAATAAACCGTAAAATAAGCCATTATTCCCGAGCTGCCAGAAATAAATCCAAAAATTACGGATTTTTTTTTTTTTACAGTGTAACTGTAACAAGTTAAATTACAGAAATTTACTGTAAAATAACAGGTTGAATTACAGAAACATTACAGAAATTGACCAGAAATATTAATTTAAAGTAATTTCTGTAATTTAACGGCTGTTATTTTACTTTTTTTCTTTTTTTTTTTTTTTTAGCACTCCAGCTGCTGAAAATAAAACATAAAATTACGGATTTGTATATATTTTTTTTTTGTTTACAGTGTAGTTACTGTAAAAATAACATATATATCCCAAATTGTTATATTTATAAGAACCATCATTAGTTAGAATTAACATTATTTCTTTCATCATTTTAATATTCTATTTAAAAAGTCTTTAATTTGTAGAATTTTTTCCCGTTTGTTTAATTAGCAGCATAATTATTAAAATGTAACGTACAAATATTCAACAAATGAATCTTCAATTATTGGTGAGGAGGTCTTTTTAAACATCTATATTTGTCAGCACTTTCGCTGTGGAGATTATCACTGATGCTCGTGTCTGAATGGAAGCAAATCCCCTCAGCCTTGTCCCAACATCTAATGGAAAGCCTTCTCCGAAAAAACATAGAGGATAAAGGGAGGGATAAACTCTTTATCAATGCCAATGCTTTTGAAATTAATGCTCAACAAACACAAATGGGTGTGGTGTTCAGGTGTTCACATACTTCAAGCAATATAGAGAAGTGTATTCGCAAGACCTGAAAGGGGAATGTGTTTTTTTTTTTTTGGCAGGTCAAAGCAGACAGCAGAATGGCATGAACTCTGCGGTTCATGGGCTCCTGGCGCTGCTCATCATCCCCAGTGTGGCTATTCTAGTTCTCACTATCCAAATGGTAAGGTGATACCTATATATATGTATACAAACCACCATGTTTACCAGCAACTGTAGCTCTTGTGTCTATTGCAAGGAAGCCCTGAAGGCGCTCAATGAAATTTTTGTCATTTTTGCACTGACAGCGCTATGCTTCGTGAACACCCATGTCTCAATGAGGTCAATTATGATTGAAATTACTTGCCATCCATCAAAGTTTTCTCAATCTACAGGCATTAGGAAGAAGAGGTCGTTGTGGAGCAAGAATGCGTGAAGTTGAGCCTCACGACAGAGCTGAAGAAAACAGAGATGAGCTCCACAGCGGAGCTGCACAGGAGGACCCGGCTTCCACCTCCGCCAGTGAACAAGACAGGTGTGTTAGTTACGACAAGTTTTTCTGTTTACCAGTTTGTAAACAAGACCTAACAAAGCCTTTTTCCATCAACATGTGACATCATTGCAGGGCGTGGCTGGATTCTTTAGGGTGTGCAGACACAGAGGTCTAATAAAAAAAAAAGCATGAGGGAAAGTCGACGGAAACGCCAGTATGCTCCGGAGTTATGAAGGGAATATCCAGAACGGGATGCTTTTAAGCCATACCTGCTCACCATTAAACTTTGGGCCGAAGAGACCAATCGTAACACGCGACGAGCTTAACCAATCAATGAGGGTCTGTTATTCTGGGATGCCATCCGGAAAAACAGCACGGGAAAACCTTTATGATTTCATCCGGCAGGAAGTGCGGCTCTTTGAGCTTCTTGCAGCGCCCGCGGCAGCTTTGCTGGCTTTGAGGAAAAAGCCACTGGTCCTGCAAGCCTCTGCGCGAGAGGATAAATGGCTTTTTTGTGCCAGAGCTCGTCATTGCATGAGGACGGCGGTTTATGTTGCACCAGAAAACATCTTTGGAACAGAGCACGGGCTTGTCTGGAAACACGTTTGATTTAGAGCGTGATCAAGCGTGCCAAGATTTTGGGTGTTTTGCTAGTGTTTTATTTGAATATTCTGATGATGGAGGGGGAATCTGTTGTGAGTGTGTGGAAACGTGAGGTCCTGAGATCTCTTGCGTTCACACTTGTCAGTCCAAATCTGATTGGGATTTGATCAAAAGTAGTCTAATACTAAATTCCTGGAGAATCGCAGCTCTGCATAGTTTAGCTTCAACCACCTCCAACTCACGCCTGCTTAATATCCTCTTGTAGTCTTGATCAGCTGTGTTTGATTAGAGTTGGAGCAACATTAAGCAGAGCTGCGGCTCTCCAGGAATCCAGTTTGAGAGCTATGATCTAAATGGTTGACTGTCCACACTGTTGGGATCTGATTTGTGTGTGAAATGAAAAAATTAGAAGAAATCCGAGAGCTTCCTCATCAGTGGCGCCCCCAGAAAATTTTCATAGGGGTGGCCAGAGGAGGCCACACCAAATCTTGGGGTGGCACACAAAAAATAATGAATTCAGTTTAATGTTATATTTTTATTTCTGGTAAATTAAATAATGTAATTTTACTTAGGCTAATTTAATTAATTAGTCTTAAAATATCGCAATTTATTCCTTGAAATAATTCAGCAAGTACATGTGCAAACCAAATAAAAATCAATATTTAGTTTAAAACACTTATCATATAAAGAAATAACTTTTCAGTTATTTTTCACATACATTTATTGTATACCATACAGTATATGCCATGTCTAAAATTAATGGAGATTAATGAGTTAAATAATAAAACAAACAAATGAACAAACTGAACAAAAGGCATTACTACACACACACACACACACACACACACTCACTATACAGACCCCAATAATATCATTTATCCATATCCCTTTTTGAGCCACTTTATTAATGTGGCGTCTTCTATTGATGTACCTTAAGGTAAATATTACATAGCCATTACTGTCTATTGATAGAGTGTGTGTGTGCTGTCAACGACGATCAGGGAGGGCAGTGGTGGTTCTTGTTTGGTTGACACCCTGGGCGAACCACCCCATATACCCACCCTCCTTAAATAGTTACATTTATTTTTCAATAAATATAAAAAATTATATTTATTCTAAATAAATACAATTAATATTAAGATTATTATACAATTATTATTCTAAAGAAATAACAGACATCAATCCTAAATGTTACTGGAAAACAATGTAACCGAGTGTTATGCTAAGATCACTCAGGAAACCCTTTGCATGAATATTAGTTATGACAATTCTATATAATACAAAAATATGTGTTTTATAGTATTATCTGTGGTCTGAGACCCGAATTATGGCCGAGAATTACGTCCCTGACTCTTTATCCCTCCTTTCTGCTTTATAGCCATGCTTAGTAAAAGTATCATCATCATCATCATCATCATCATATTATTACATAAACTTTAGTTTTGTCGACTTTTAAAACTCACTGCGTGCTGACACCTCTTCACAAAAGGCTTACTCCGGTTTCACGGCGCATGAGCGGCGCGTTTTTTTTATCAGCTTGCATGTAAACAACCGGGATTCACACACACACGAGTGCGTGAGGCGCACGGGAATGGTTTTCTGTGCGCATGCGTCAGTTTGCTTTCACCAGCGTTTCTGTTGCACATAGAGAACGCGTGAAAAAGATGTGAACGGCCCTTAATGTCTTTATTCTGGGATTGCCACTTTAAGTTAACTCACGTGCATAAAGTAAATGGTATCCCAATGCTTTTACTAGGGGATGCTTTTTGTTGCACCATCTCCGCGTGCCGCCCCCAGCAAGATACTTGCGACGCTGCCCTGGCATTTGGCATATTGCCCAAATCCGCCACTGGGGAAGAGAGGTGCTGTGAATCAGCTACGTTAGTGGCACAAACAATAACTGCATGTTATTTATTTATTTATAGAAACATTGGGAATTTACATAAGTACATTTAAGTTAATAATATCAACAGCAAAATCATATTGGGGTGGCCACAGGGGTGGCCAGAGTTTACCCAGGGGTGGCCGTGTTAAGTTTGTATCATGTACAATCATGGCCGTTTCTTGACTGTCCAGCAACCACCCGTTTTTATGAATGGAATAGATTGTAGGTGGGATGTCCAGATCTCAGCTTCTGATTTTGACATTTTGACAACTTGACGTGGCCCAGGGGGGCTTGCATATCCACCTCAATAGGTTTTTTGCCACTTTTTGAGGTTTTCCAGCTCACAGACGGATAAAAAAAACATCCCACCTGTAACTTATTTGATCAGGGCTAGGTAGACTGTCTGTGGACACCCCTGTAAAAGGTCACCATTCACAGCAGAAACGATTTTGGAGTTCATTAGGAGGAGCAGAGGGGTCAGGAGGCCCCACTCAGCAGTTTTTTTCCATGTCAGAGCTCACCAAAAGACTTCTGTGGCCTAAAAAAGCACTGTCCACGAGCAGCCTATCTGGGCCCACTCAAATAAGTTACACGTAGGATGTTTTACATGATCCACCCACCCTAATGGTCAAACCTCAACAGATCTTCAAACAAACCATCGGAGGTGGATCCCCACATCCCCCTGAGTTGCCCCCTAGTGTTAAAACCTTAATATTCCACTTTCCAGCAACCACCTATTTTTATGAATGGAATAGATTGTAGGTGGGATGTCCAGATCTCAGCTTCTACAAGGGCTAGCAAGCTGAAACCTGCGTTCCTGCTCTAATCTGGACATGCCCTGTCCAGGGTGTAAATTTGAAGAAGATTGGAGAAAGTCGAAAATTTGACCAAAAAAATCTATAAGGGTATTTTTGGGTCAAATTTTCAAGTTTTTCCAATCTTCTTCAAATTCACACCTTAGATAGGGCGTGTCCAGACTAGCACAGAAACGCAGGTTTGAGCTCTCTACTGTGTCCAGAAGCTGAGATCTGGACATCCCATGTACACTCTATCCCATTATAAAATAGGCTGTTCGTAAACAGTGGAATTTCAACATTTCGAAACCTTTAAGTGGGCTTCCATATCCACCTCAATAGGTTTTTTGGAACTTTTTAGAGGTTTTGGGGCTCTAGCACATGGATCAAGAAAAAACATCCCACCTATAACTTATTTAAACAGGCCTAGGTAGGCTGTCCGTGGACATCCCTGTAAAAGGTCACCATTCACAGCAGGAACAGTTTTGGGGTTCATTATTGGGAGTGGAGGGGTCAGGAGGCCCCACCCAGCAGTTTTTTTCCACGTCAGAGCTCACCAAAAGGCTTCTGTGGCCTAAAAAAGCACTGTCCACGAACAGCCTATTTGGGCCCACTCAAATAAGTTACACGTTGGACCTTCTTGTTTGAGCAGTCAAAGGGACCTTTATTTTGGTGCAAAACGGTGGGAGCTTTGACTACAGTTTCGTCAAGGCCCCCTGCAACTCCTATTCAACTTTCATACCAATCGGTGCAGGGCAAGCACTTGAAAAAAATCAGAAAGAAATATTCAGAGAAAATTATTAAATCCGCCCCTCCCCCTGCCAGCTAATTAAACACTTGCAAAGGACCTGTGGGCCCCAAACTTTGTGGTTTCTGGTCAGGGTGGGGGGTGGGGGTTCAGGAGTGACCCACGAAGAGCTTTGGCACCACTAGAGCCTAGAGCCGATTTGGCCACCTTACCTGCATTTTAGTAAAAGTGACAAGTAGTCATTGAATTAAGTGGTTTGTGGCATCCAAATATTGAATAAGATCCCTCGCACCAATTATGCGTCATCTGGCAACTTATTTCCATTCAAACATTTCCATGAACAGCCAAGTTTCCCTTATCTAATACAGAACACATTGGCAAACAAAGTCATCTGTGTAGATTCTGCCATACACAATTGTTCTTGGGACTTCTTATGATTACAGTTGTACCTCTGGAGTTACATTAAACATGTTTTTGGTTCCTTTTCAGGACTTTAAAGTCAAGTCCACCATTCCAAGTCTATGCAAAGTTTAGCATGTGACACCAAACTTCCGACTTCATCATGAACAGCATTAATTACCAAAGAAATCTACAATTCTCAATCGTGACAAGATATTTGAGTCTAACAAAAATGATTTTGGATGGACCTGTGCGTGAAATGCACAAGTTGTAAGACTCTTTCAAGATAAATGCCAGATCACAGTATACTTCAAGACCTAAAAGGTCAAAACATCTCTGGACCATTGCTGTCTATGGAGGATGAGAGAGCTCTCGGATTTCATCTAAAATGACTTAAGTAGTGTTCTGAAGAAAAACGAAAGTCTCAGGGGATTAGAACGACATGAGGGTAGTTAAACATAGACTTTTCATTTATTGTGTGAACTAGCCCTACAAAGAAGTACGTAAACCAGACCGAATAGCATTATATTGTAAATTTCAGTCAGTTTCTACAAACTTTTATATAAACAGTGATGTTTTTACATTATACATAGCCTCATGGGCAAAAAAAAAATTATACATAATCTAAAAACAGAGCATTCAGACTAAAAATGTGATTTGAGTAGGATTTTAAAGCCAATATAGAAACTTTTTTGCTGTTCATACTCAATTCCATTCATATTTGGACTGACATTGTGAACAAGGTTTTGACTTCCACGACAAACAGAATCAAACAGCTCTGTCCTGCTGGAGAGAGTCTGTAATCCAGGTCAGTGGTCTAACTGAGTTGTGTTAACTTGTTTGGCCGTGTACACACGCTCACACTCTGATGCGCAACAAGAGCTGATTGTTTTCCTGACAATATGGGGAAACCCAGAGAGCATGAGAAAAGAGCTCGTATGATGAAGATGTAACATCAACATGAGTCATGTCCCATAATTCAATCTCACTTGCTACAGCATCTCTGGCTCATTCTCTTCCGGTGTCTGTTTTTCTGCTCACTGTGACTAAATGAGATTTATGTCATGAGATTAAGGCCAACTGAGTAGATTAGAACAGATTTTTTGGAACATGATTTGGAATGGAATTCTAGAATGGAATTCTATTTTGTTCTTAACCCTTTATAGTACGCTTTGATGCTCATAGAAGTGTTATTATGAGACTTTTGACCTTATGAGACTTCATTTTTATTATTATACTTTATTAAGCCAACACAGTCGTTTATTGGTGAGCACTTTCGCCTCACAGCAAGAAGGTCACTGGTTCGAGCCCCGGCTGGGCCAGCTAGCATTTCTGTGCAGAGTTTGCATGTTCTCCCTGTGTTCGCGTGGGTTTCCTCCGGTTTCCCCCACAGTCCAAAGACATGCACTATAGGTAAATTGAATCAACCTAATTGGTGGTAGTGTATGTGTGTGCATGTGAGAGTGTGTGGGTTTTTCCGAGTACTGGGTTGCAGTTGGAGGGACATCCGCTGTGTAAAACATTCTGGATAAGTTGCCGGTTCATTCCGTGGTGGCGACCCCTGATAAATAAAGGGACTAAGCGAATTAATTATACTGTAATCAATGTAAATGAAGTCAGCATATACAGTTCTTCACTCTGTAAAGGGTTAAAGGGGTAGCTCATCCAAAATTGGAAATGCTTCAGCCATTAACTCACCATAATATCGCATGACTGACTGTATTCCATTGAAGACAAAGGGATGAATGTTCATGCTGCCTCTATATGTACAACAAAAGCATTTTAGCAACACTACAGTTGAAGTCAGAATTATTAGCCTCCTTTTGATCCTTTTTTTTTGTTCTTTTTTAAATATTTCCCAAATGATGTTTAACAGAGCAAGGAAATTATTACAGTATGTCTGATAATATTTTTTTCTTCTGGAGAAAGTCTTATTTGTTTTATTTTGGCTAGAATAAAAGCAGTTGTAAATTTTTTATACACATTATTTTAAGGACAAAATTATTAGCCCCTTTAAGCTACATTTTTTTCAAAGAGTCTACAGAACAAACCATCGTTATACAGTGACTTGCCTAATTACTTTAACGTGCCTAGTTAACCTAGTTATGGCTATAAATGTCAAGTTGTATAGAAGTGTCTTGAAAAATATCTATTAAAATATTATTTACTGTCATCAAGGCAAAGATAAAATAAATCAGTTATTAGAAATGAGTTATTAAAACTATTATGTTTAGAAATGGGTTGAAAAAAAATCTTCTCTCCGTTAAACAGAACTTTGGGGAAAAAATAAACAGGAGGGCTAATAATTCTGACTTTAACTGTCGGTATGAATTTGAGTGCATCAAATAAAATTTTAAAGCAGAGATGTCAAACTCTGTTCCTGAAGAGCCGCACCCCTACACAGTTTAGTTCCAACCCTGCTTCAAAACACTTGTCTGTAGGTTTCAAACAAACCTGAAGGATTAATTTAATATGATCAGATATGTTTAATTAGAGTTGGAACTAAACTATGCAGAGCTGCGACCCTCCAGGAACTGAGTTTGACACCCCTCTCTTAAAGAAATACAGCCCAATTGCACTTTTTAAGTAAAACAGTGAACATAATTAGGAAAACTGGGTTTAGAGATGTAGTTTTTAAACTACTGTATGACGAACATATTGATACTTAAAATATTAAGTGACGTTAATTTAAAAATTAGGCTTGTTGATGTCACTTGGTTTGATATCTTGTATCTAATACAATAGTAAATGTCATCTTAAAGACAGTTCACCCAAAACTACAAAATATCGAAGAAAAAAAAACTTTCAGAAGTTTTAAACTTGTTTCTTTCTTGTTGAATACAAAAGAAATTAAATGGAAGATGTTAGAAACCTGTAACCATTGACTTCCATATCAGGAAAAAAAACGAAAGTATGGAAGTCGATGGTTACAGGTTTATAAAAACAACTCTAAATATCTTCTTTTGTGTTCAACAGAAAAAGATAAAGGTTTGGAAGCACATGAGGGAGAGTAAACAGTGAGTAAATGGTCATTTTTTTGTTGGTAATCTTTGTTCCAATATGCACAAAGCTGCCTTTTGTTATTATATGGACTACATATAAAGCACTAAAGGAGTTTAATTATTACTGTATTTTAAAAGTATGAGTTATATATTGTTTTCCTGACAGTATGTATGACCTCAAATACAATATGCATATATGCATCGAGAAACTATTAGAATTTTCGCTCGTTTAACCACATTAAAAGAGCAGCATGAACATACTTCAAAGCTTCTCACGAAACAAAATCAATCTGGAATGACCCAAGGTTGAGTCAATGACACAATTTTCATATTTAAATAAACAATTCCTCTGAAATGCATTCTAAATCAGTCCTATTACGCTATTATCAAAGATCGTTTGTGTCACGGTCACACCACATCCCAGTCGGTCCTGAAACCCCCTCCCAGATTTGAGTCATTGTGCATCACTCTATTCAGATCCGAATCAGGTACCGGCAATGGAAATCTCAAACTCCTCTCCATCCCAACTTTCTCTTTGTCTTCATCAATGCGTGCGCTGTCAACTGTTGTCGTAAAAGCATGACTGCCAGCTCATAACCGCATGAGGTCAGTAATGTCAGCCTGGCTATCATCAACCGCAAAGCGACCTCAACAAAGAGCCCTCTCATTCACACAGACACGCCGCTCTTTATGGCCCATAGAGAGTGTCGTCCATCAAACTTCAGTCAAAGCCCACTCTTGACTCGCCGACTCAGCTTCCGAAACACACACACAGATACATTCACACACTCCAGTGTCACTAACATCAAGACTTGACTCATAAAGCAGGTCTGAGTGTGCAAGGATTTACAAAACAACCTCTTGAATCGGTCAAACATCACAGATGAGATGCAAAATCATGACTAATGGTGTTTTAAACACAGTTACACGTTTTATTGTTGATTAGTAATAATCAAATGTATGTAATTATAGCCTTTGTATATACAATGTTTATTTGTAATTATATGGTTTACATAGAAATCTGTTAGATTTGTATTCTTTATTTATATATATTTGTATATGCATAAATATGTTTGCCATATAACAGTGTTTTGATAATATATTTGCTTTGCAAGTAGTTTTGTCTTGCGTTGCCTGACATTTTTATTGGCACACTTGGTAAATATGAGTTTAACTTAAAACTTATTGTTTAACCTTTTGATCTTTGCTCAAAATATACAGAAAAAAAAACAACATAATTTGATTGACTTTTTTTCTATTAAATATGTAATGATCGTAAATCATATCAGAAAAACTTCTTTTTTTAAATACACAATGGGGTATATGCACACAAACTTTTAATTTGTACAGCCAGCAAATGGCTTCTGGTGAACTGTCTTTCCATTACATTTCAGCAAGGCAAGTCTATTTATATAGCACATTTCATACACAATGGTAATTCAAAGTGCTTTACATAAACAAAAATAAAAGAAACAAGACAACAAAAATTATTAAAATTATTAAAAATGGTTAAAAAAACAGATTAAAGTGTGTTAAAACAGATTTTAACTTAAAGAAAAAGAAAAGAAAGACTTAGTGACACAGCTAAACAGTGTTTTCAGTCTTGATTTGAATGTGCCTAATGTTGGAGCACATCTGATCATTTTGCTGATTCCGGCAGCAGGGGGCGTAGTAGCTGAAGGCGGATTCACCCTGCTTTGAATTTCTAATTTACTCTGAGTGATCTGTTAGGTTTGTATTCAGAGAACATATCTGTAATGTATTGAGTTCCTAGACCATTTAGTGATTTATTGGCAAGTAATAATACTTTAAAATCTATTCTGAATGTAGCTGGGAGCTATAGTGTAAAGACCTGGGGACAGGTGTGATGTGCTCTGGTTTTCGGATTCTGTTCAGAATCCTGGCCGCAGCGTTCTGGATGAGCTGCAACTGTCTGACTTAAGATCAGATTTCTTTAAAATTCAGTGATCTTCACTGTTCGATAGATATACAATATGAAGTGGGTCCAGTGTTGCCGGATATCGCTGAAAACCCGCTGAAAACCGAAAACCACCGTCCAATAATCTGCAGACTATAATAACCTGTTGAGAGGGGGTGAGGAATCTTGTTGTGTGTCGTTGGGAAATCACAACTGTTGTACGCATTTGTATATGAAGAATGGGGCTATTGCATCTCTTTGGGAGATCATAACAGGTTTACAAGTGAAGACCGGGGCTATGTCCTTGCAAAACTGCCCAAATTTTCACTACCCGCCTATGTCATTTTTTACACGCAAAAACAAACTCGAAACCGCCCAATCTGGCAACACTCAGTGGGTCTCAGGCCGCACAAGAAGCACTGC
This sequence comes from Danio rerio, assembly GCF_052040795.2. NCBI lineage: Eukaryota > Metazoa > Chordata > Actinopteri > Cypriniformes > Danionidae > Danio > Danio rerio. The sequence continues at coordinate 10,032,966 of NC_141024.2, forward strand.
ATCAAATTCCATTTTTCCCTGCCATCTCTAAAATATGAACATTTATTTTACACCATTATTTTTAATGGAGTTTCTGTGCAAGCCTGCTGCCACTGACGCCGTTATGATTTACATTTTCTTTCATCTCGTTTTATGCTTGAGCAACTAAACGAATGCTTAAGTTTAGTCAACTGATTGTATTTAACTTACATTACGATGTCGATACTGTAAAAGGAACTTTATTAAATTGAAAATATTCACATTAACCTTTCACCGTTTCCTGAAAAACACTGTGCATATCGCCCTTTATTGGAATTTGTATGAGCAAAATATTTTAGATGTTTTGTTTACTTTTTTTTACATCTTGGTGACAAGAGAGAGTAAATTGTTCAACCATGACCTCCTGTTTCACAGGGTTGTTCGGATGAGGCGATGCGCAGGTCAAACTCATTCATCACTCAATAGTCATTCATCACAATGTGTAAAAAAACAGAGATGTTTTTGTGGCAAAATGGTGTTGCGTTCACAAAATGTGTAGTGGTTATCAGAAAATAGCACTTAAAATGGCCATTTCGTCCATTAGGGACGTGTGTATAATCTTGGTAGTCTGTACTGCTTTACAATAACACTACATGAACAATGATGTATTAATATGTAAAGTAAACATTACATTATGAACTAATGATGAGTTAATGAATGCGCTAATCATGAACTAACTATAACTACAACACGAGGTCATCTGTGAATAATGGTTACCTTAAATACTTGCTAGTACATGTTTCTTAATTACTGTATTAATTAGCACATTAGTTTATACTTAATTTAACCATCATGAACTCATGATACTGTATGTTAATGCGTAACTATGTCATGACTTTAGTTGGAGGGGCACATCATCGTTGACCCATTCTTAACTACACATGAACTCCTTATGCACATCCGTCTAGTGCGTTTATACTGAATAACAATCGAAAAGTGGTTAACACCTTAGTTTAGGTCACAACTAATGTCATTATCTACTGCCTTTTTACCTGCCTATTATTAAGATATTAACTGTTCATTAGTAGTTATAAAGTATGATCTTATTCAGCGTCCCTAATCCTACCCTAAACCCAACTACAGTCTTACTAACTATTAATAAACCACTAATTAGTAGTTTACTAAGCTAGTAGTGTTAGTTAATGGTTTGTTAACACTGTGAATTGTGACAGTGTTACTGAAAAGTGTTCTGTCAACATCAACATGAACAGAGGGAGTTAAGGATAAAATGATGATAATGTACCCCTCCAAGTAAAGTCATGACATAATTACATTAACAGTTCATGTTGGTTACATTTAGCTTAAATTTAAATCAATTTAATTAATACATTAATTAGCAACATGAACTAACAAGTATTAAAGGTAGCTGTTTAGCTTACATATTAATACATCATTATGCATGTGCTGTCGTTGTAATCTAAGAATCACAGCTGGGGAATTAGTAGGAGAGTTATTTTGGTCTAGAAAGTCTAAGAAAGTCTTCAAAGTTACAATCTAACATCAAGATTCAAAGGTTGTCTAGTAAATAAACTCAATCATCTTCAGTTTTGGCTAATAATTTGAGCTAAAGATCACAAGTTTAAACCATAAATACGTTTTCTTCATGTTTACCAAAGGTGCCAAACTTAGTGCAGGGCACTGTACATTATATTGATTATGATTCCAGGTCAGTGTTTTTGTGTTATTATTACATATTCATTTATACAGCACCTGTAAACTTGTCAAGGGGGCATTACAATAAAATAGAAACTGCTAAAACCTGCTTAAAAATCGGGTTACTTGTCTGTCATCAAACCCTGAGCTGTGCCTTCTACAGATGTGTGTTTGAGTTTTTGAAGTCTGGAATGAATGTCTTTTAAAATGACAAATGACACTCCTGGGAAACAGATACTAACCTGAACACGCTGAAGCAAAACAATGGTCTTAGAAGAAGGTTTTGGTCATGGCGCAGACCACAGCCCGCTCTTTGTATGGCATGCTATTTTTAAACCCTCAAATTAGCCCATCCCAATCTGATCATGTTACATGAGAAAAGAAATCTGGCTTCAGTAATCGACAGGATTGTAGGTCTGTTGGTAGTTCTGCTGTTGTGTGTATGTCTGATCATCATAGCCGTCGCTGTAGCTGTGTTGGAGAATAGCAGGTGTATTGTGCGTTTGACTTGTGTCCTGCTGGTAAAATTGTGGGTTGTTGTATTGGTCATCATAATTCCCACCGTCATATCTGACGTGTTGATTGTAGCCATCATCAGTTTGAGGGTTATAGGTTTGATCGTCGATTTGCTGATTTTCTAGACTGTACTGCTCTTGATCGGGATCTGCTGCAGGGTTTTCCTCCATGGCGTTTAGTAGATTGCTGGGATGCAGTTCTCTTGTCTTGCGGCCGATGCATTTGAAGGTTTGGACGGCAAAGATAAACTGCATAATCTGAGAATTACAAGACAAATCACTTAGATTGGATGACTGTGTGGTTTTTTGTATATGCACATATACAGTTGAAGACAGAATTATTAGCCCCTCTGTATATTTTTTCCCCAATTTCTGTGTGATATTTTTCAAACAGTGGTTTGCTCACTAGACAATCGAAATAAATATAGTTAAAGAGAGCTAATAATATTGACCATTAAATGTTCTCGAAGAATTAAAAATTGCTTTTATTCTAGCCGAAATGAGACAAATAAGACTTTCTCCAGAAGAAAACATATTATAGGAAATACTGTGAAAAATTCTTTGTTCTGTTAAACATCATTTGACATAAAACATCGCATAAACATAAAACAAAATCACAGGAGGGCTAATAATTTTGACTTCAACTGTATATAAATTAAACTGTGACACCTGAACCAAAGCATTTAATATTTACTAGAACTTCATCTAAGTTAAGCTGTCTCTATATTGTAAAAAAAATGCAATAGTGATAAAGATTAATTTAACTGAATAAATATATATATAAAAAAATCAAGATATTACAGAAATTTACAGAAGTTAAGCAAAGTCAGTAAAAATGCATGGGATGACGACGTGTCTACAAAGAGAAATATACAGCATTAAGCTGAAGATGCATAACTTAAAATGTGTACAAAAGTACAAATGAAATCAAAACTAAAACTAACCATATGATTTTGTTAGCTCACATTGCCAGTTTTGTGGAGAACAATTCATTTGTGTGCGTCATTAAGAAAAATAACTGTTTGCCCTTGTAATCTTTAATTGAAATCTGAAAATGCACTTCTGGTTGGATTTCAGTTCAGTTCTCAGATTACATCGATCAGAGGTATTGGGCATAGCTAACATACTTAGGCACACCCCTTGAACTGTCAGTTTTGACAACAAACAGAAATGGTGAAGAAGCCTCTGCTAGGTTCTAATAACTCTCCTTAAACCCATTTCCTGATTTTTCTGAATGAAATGCTTACTTCACTACATCCAATCAGCTCGCAGTCGAAAAAACAAGCCACGCCCACTACTTTTCATTTAATATTTCGTTTCTCTAGAAGCTGGATCACAATGCGAAGAAAAATGGTCACAGCATCCGGTTCATGTGGACTTTAGGCACATATATATATATATATATATATATATATATATATATATATATATATATACATACACACACACACATTAGGGGTGTGAACCTACACTTTTCTCACAGTTCGGTTTCGATTATTATGCTATCGATTCATACAATTAGATATAATTCGATATAATAATTTGATATTTTACTTAGCAACACAATAATTCTTTTATTAAAATGTATCATTTCTAAATATGTTTAGTTGGCTTCTGATGTCTTTCCTTGTCAGTGAAAGACTGTCCAGCAAACTCACCAGCAGTAAATTGTGCACAGTTATCTGCTTATTAAGTAGTTGGAGCATTTTAATTACTCACGATCTCCTCTCTCGCCATAGAAAGCTCAGTACATAATAACCGGTTATGATTATTTCTGAACCAATACTGAATAGTTTGCATCTGCATCAGTTAAAATCTGAATTATTAGCACGCCTTTGAATTTTTTTTCTTTTTTAAATATTTCCTAAATGATGTTTAACTGATTCAGGAAATCTTCACAGTATGTCTGATATTTTTTCTTCTGGAGAAAGTCTTATTTGTTTATTTTGGCTAGAATAAAAGCATTTAATATTTTTATTTTAAACATTTTAGGGTCAAAATTATAAGCCCCTTTAAGCTATATATTTTTTTCTATAGTCTACAGAAGAAACTATCGTTAACAGTAACTTGCCTAATTTCTCTAACCTGCGTAGTTAACTTAATTAACCCAGTTAAGCCTTTAAATGTCCCTTTAAGCTTTATAGAAATATCTGGAAAAATATCTAGTCAAATAATATTTAATGTCATCATGGCAAAGATAAAATAAATCAGTTTTTAGAGAGGAGTTATTAAACCTATTGTGTTTAGAAATGTGTTGAAAAAATCTGCTCTCTGTTAAACAGAAATTAGTGAAAAAATAAACAGGGGGGCTAATAATTCTGACTACAATTGTATGTGTATATATATATATATATATATATATATATACACAACACTGTTATCCTTAAAGTTATATGAATTGAATTCAAAATACTTAGAATTTACTTAGAAATTACTTGGATTCAATAAATACCAAAGTTTTTGCTCGATTACTTCATTTGTTTAGTTTGTTGTACGATTTGCATGATATTTATTATTCTATTGGAATTTTTAAATCGAATGTGCTTAACAGAGCTTATTCTAGTCTGTTCTCGAATAAATGATGTGCAAGGAAACGTGATTGGCTCTTTGAACGGACATCACTGGTGGATACAGCACGCATTTTCTAATATCTGCTGGTCACTGTGAGTACGATTTCATACTTTTTTTCATACTTTCATACTCTTACATACTTTTTTTATTGAACAAAGTATGTAACAGTTAGCAAGAAAACCATATGTAAGGTTAAGCTGTGTCTAGCGTTTGGTTCACATTTTTGACACATTATAAACTTTAAAAGTATCGGTGGGGGGGGTTCAATCAACCTGCATGTGCTGACAGTGAAGAAACTTATTGTCATACTTTATTTTAGCTGTATTTAATCTGTAACATTCTTTAATTGGCCATATAATGTGTGAAAAGGTCATTGAGTTTTATTATCTCTCTTTACCTGAATCAAAATGAGTGCAACATCCATTCCAAATATTACTATTATATTCATCTCTAGCCAGTTGACAAGAGTTTCCTCACAGCCCTGTTACACACACACACACACACACACACACACACACACACAGGGAAAAACATGTGCAAATTAAAACAACACGGGGAACATTAAGTAAAGGTTGAGATCAAAAAGGCCACATATGTTACCCTTTCAAAAACGTCTGAACCGTTTCCAAAACTGTAGGTCTCTTCCAGGATTACAGGGCAGGTACCATTGAAACAGGAGCAGGGGTAGATGTCGGTCCCCCCCAGGGATGCAATAACAGTGTTATTCCTCCATTCATTTGAGTTTAGTCTACCACAGCACCGGGCCTACAGCAAACAAAAATGCACTTATATCAAATTCCTTTGCTCATTATGAGATGAAACAGTTGTGATTATACAGTTATTATGTAATCAGTAAACGTGGAAATCAATCAGGTACAGAGGTCTGGACGCTGTCTAGAAGTTTCCAGGATGTTTGGATTTCATCTCCTCCATACTGCTTAATGATCTCGTCCACTTTATCCCTCAAAAACTGCTCAATCTGGAAATAGTCAAAAACGTGCGTTAAGCAATTTGTTTAATCATTTTGTCAACCAGTCAATACTTGCAGGATCTTGGAGAATGAGGAATGTCTCGAGGGATCTCTTGTTTTTCTTTACAGTATTATTATAGTTGTGAAGCTGAAATTGCTACAGTTTTTCTTTTATCTTTATTGTAATTTATAATGTTGGAAGCTTTTTTCTGGCATGTGATAAAACATAAATGAAGGTAACTGCAAATTTGATCTGACAATTCTAATTTTTTATGAACTGTGAGTTTATATATTATAATTCAAGGTTTTGTTAGAACAATTGTGAGTATATCTTGCTATTCTGACCAAAAAAGTGAGAAGTTGCAAGAAAATGTGTCTGAATTGTAAGAGAGTCCGTTGAAATTGAGAGAAATTCACAGCTCTGCTTCTTTATAGCACAATCTATAGGTTACTGTATGGATGAGGTGTAATTGAGACTAAATAAATCAGAATTAAAAAGGAGTATCTGAATATTTCAAGATAAACTGATTAAACTGGGAGGAAAAGTTAGAAATTAAGATAAAAATTCTGAACTACGATAAAAAAAAACAAAAAAAAGTACTTTTTTTAGGTATTTGCCTTTTTTATTTCTTTATTTAATGTTGAAAATCTTTGGAATTGTTCCTGGCACAATTTCTTTAAAATAAGCAATTTATATCTCACAATTCTGACTTTTATTGTGAATATTCTATGATAAACTGACTAATCTGGGAGGAAAATCAGAATTATGATATATAAATTCAGAACTGCGATTAAAAAACAAAAAAGAATTTTACCTTTTTTTTAATTGCCTATTTTATTTCTTTATTTAATGTTGAAAATATTTGGCAACTTGTTCCTGACACAATCTTTTTAAAAGAGGCAATTTATATCTCACAATTCAAAATTTTATTCTGAATATTTTATAATAAACTGACTAAACTGGGAGGAAAAATCTGAATTATGAAATATAAAACCAGAACTGCGATTGAAAAAAAAAATTAAATGCCTTTTTTATTTAATCATTTAATGTTGAAAATGTTTGCTGACTTGTTTGTGACACGAATTTTTTAAAAGAGGCGCTATATATCTATACAATTCAGACTTTTATTCAGATTTTTTAAAAATTATTATTATTAATTAAAGTTTGTAAAGGAAAAAGCGGTGCCAGTTTCTGCTATCGGATAATATCGGATTTCTGTGTCTCACAATCATGAGAAAAATTGTGCAAGATGTAATGTCAGAATTTCAAGAAAGCCTATGTATAAACTCACAACTACTAATGATAGTAATTTTCTGGTATTTCAATGCTAGAAACAGTATTTCAATAAAGCTTAAATGAAGTTCAGAAAGCCAGAACTGTGACATCTTAACTCATAATTGTGATGTATAAACCCAAAATTACAACACAACCATCTAAACTCACAATTACAAAAAATAAAGCTGCATTTTTTTTTTAGGAAAAAAAGGTCTGAATTTCGAGATGGTAATTAAAGTGAAATTCTGATTCCACAAAAGCATTCATAGTACTATAATCAAACAAAATAAATTATAAAAGGAATATAAATTAACTTATAAAAATAAATTTGAGAGATGATGCCAACCAACCATTGAAGACTTTGAGAACAACACATATGCTTAAATAGACAAATACACTTCATAAAACTGCAGGTTAACTATGTTTATATATCAAAGCTTATATTTGATTGTAAGGCAATAATGTGCACCCTTTGTAAAGCTGCTTTGAAACAATAACTATTGTGAAAAGCGTTATACAAATAAACTTGAATTGAAATAAATATAAAAAAATGTAATATTTAATAAACACTTGCCGTCTTTCTTCGTATTAATAGCACAAAGGTGATGAAAATCTGACCCAGTATGATGACAATTAAAAGAGACAGATACTAAAAAAAAAAAACAGAGAAGATCAACGTTAACAACAACAACTCAGAAAAGCTTTTGTTATGAATTATGTTATTTTGGACTGCGCTTACAAATATGATGAAGCATCTGCTCTCAAAATAGGCTCCGGCACAACCCAGCAAGGACACACCAACCACGACAAGGCCGATGAAAAAGAGCCCCCCGGCCACCACCTTAACCTCCTGTCCTAAGAGACCAAATGATTCGCTTCATTAAAACCCATACGTCATATTTAAGGACAAAAGTTTGCTTTAAATTGGCTCCGAGCAAATTAGTTTAGGGGTGAAACATGAGACGTCCTGTTTCAAAGTCTGAATCCAATTTTTATTTGCATAGAAAGCATATTAAATGCAAGTATAGTGTCTACTTAAAAGTTTCAAATCATTTTTGCAATGATAATATGTCAAAATGTTAATAAAAAAAGTTCCATCACCATGTAGTGAAACACACACTGCTAATGAATTCTGTAAATGACACCGTATTGAACTGTACTATGCTGTGTATTTTACTGTAGGACAGTTATGCAGTATGTTACTGTATTTTAAAGTAGCGTTGTGAATATGACTGTATATTAAGATAAACATACAATTATGTAAATGCACATACAGCAAGATAAAGGGTGCTCAATTTTTCAACATATTTCTAAACATAATAGTTTTAATAACTCATTTGTAATAACTGATTTATTTTGTCTTTGCCATGATGACAGTAAATAATATTTTACTAGATATTTTTCAAGACACTTCTATACAGCTTAAAGTGACATTTAAAGGCCTATCTTGGTTAATTAGGTTAACTAGGCAGGTTAGGGGGTAATTAGGCAAGTTATTGTATAACGATGGTTTGTTCTGTAGACTATCGAAAAAATATAGCTTAAAGGGGCTAAAAATTTTGACCCTAAAATGGTGTTTAAAAAATAAAAACTGCTTTTATTCTAGCCGAAATAAAACAAATACGACTTTCTCCAGAAGAAAAAAATATTATCAGACATACTGTGAAAATTTCCTTCCTCTGTTAAACATCATTTGGAAAATATTCAAAAAAGAAAGAAAATCAGAGGAGGGTTAATAATTCTGATTGCAAATAGGAATGGTAAACCAGAAAATTCTGACAGTTTTAAAACCTTGACTTTTCCAAACAGCGTTAAACCAGTTATCGTCCTTTGCCTATGTTTCAAAAAAAAAAAAATCCCAGTTCATCACCCATAGACATTTTTAATGGGAGGAAACTTCACGTCCAAATACTTTTTAAAACAAATAATAGGATGTACTTTTGAACAGAAACATAATGATAGTCTACCACAAACAAGAAAACTCACCAGAGCTGAGAACACTTACAAAGCTGTCCTTATCAAATAAAATCCAAGCCGAACAGGCAAAAATGCTGATGCCAAGAATCTGTCAGGAATATTAAATTTGTTACTTGTTTGTACATGTAGCTATGCATGAATTAAGTTGTTTAATTTGACGGGTGCAGAAGTCTATGCCTTTAAATGCTGCGTGCCAGAAAGCACAAGCAAATACTTCAAGGCATTATGAGCTTGATATCAGTGTCCACTGCGTGATTAATAAATTTGACAGCGGTCCAGGAAGTTCCTTGGAACTAATAAAGAAAATATCGCTACATTCCTTGCCAATAACATACAGCTGTATGCTTAATATGTTACATATTTCATCTTACCACAAAGAAGGCATTGACAAGCATAAAGAAGAATTTCAGGATCTGAAGTTTGTCGTCTGTTTTCATCTTGCCTTCACTGCTTCACATATATATATAAAAAAATCTGAAGACTTTAAAAAAAGAAAGACTGTTTAGAAAGTTACAAGGTCGAATGTCTTTACACATAAAAAGAAAATAAAAACTAAATGAAGATTAACTCATCAAAACAACCTGTCTGTTGCTTAAATGCCACTTTGTGAAAAGTGAAGGTTTGAATTACCTGTGTTGCCAGACCAGTTTCTCCTGTTATTTATTCAAATATGGTATGATAACAGTCTGTGGTTGTTTCATTTCATTCATACATTCTCTTCTTCATGTGTGTGTTTTATATGTACATAATGGTTTCCTGGAGACTCTTCTAATGCGTCTCAGGCTTAAAGTTCACTTCCTCATAACAACAGCAATGATTAACTTTAACAATCAGTTGCGTTGTGCTGTACACCAGTAAGTGCCTGGTGTTTTGTGTCTTGATGAGGGGTTTTGACAGCGCTCAGAATGTGAAAAATGATCATCTTGTTTATTTCCTTTCGTTATTGTCGTGCATTGGTTTGTTGGTTTTGATTATTGTTGTTTGGACTGATTGTGGCCCTTAAGAACATTACCCTTGGTTTAACCACAAATAAAACAAAGTAAAATCTATATATGGTATCCAGAATATATCTATTACTAACCCTCTATTTATATATTGGACAGACAGACAGACAGACAGACAGACAGACAGATAGATAGATATGGTGGGGGGAGGACAGACAGACAGACAGACAGACAGACAGACAGACAGACAGACAGACAGACAGACAGACAGACAGACAGACAGACAGACAGATAGATAGATAGATAGATAGATAGATAGATAGATAGATAGATAGATAGATAGATAGATAGATAGATAGATAGATAGATAGATAGATAGATAGATAGATAGATAGATAGATAGATAGATAGATAGATAGAAAGATAGAGATGGGGGGGAGTAGGATGTGATTCTTTCTGAAATGTTGTGTGTATATTACTACACTTTTACTATACTAACCCCATGGTTAACATTTGTTAGAGGGTATTGTGTTTTTATATTTTTACGTTTATATTTTTACATTTGTTTTAATTTATTTTTCTTAATATAGGGATAAAACCATAGTATGCATTCTGATCAGGGGCAGATTTTGTGATTTGGGGGCCCTAAGCAGTTCCAGCCATGGGGCCTAACAGTCCTAAACCGAAACCACACTGAAAAAAAAATATTCAAAGATAATTCCTTGGATTTACTAAATTAATTTAAGTTAAGTGGTTGTAAACAATTTATTTGGGTTGAATTTAAACAAACAAATTTAATTGAACATTACTAAACTTAATTTGTTTGATTAAATTCAACCCTTATAAATTATTAGCTACAATTTTGCAGACATCATATTTTTTAATGCATTGGTTTTATACATTTTTTATTTCTTTATTTTGCTGTTTTTTTATTATATCACTGAATCTCCTTTTTCATGTTTTATCTTAATAAAATCTCTACATCAGAGATGCTCAAACTAGGGCCTTTTTGTGAAAGTTGGCCCATTGTAATCTTTGATTTGGCCCACCCTCATATCTGAGAAGAGAGTGAGAATGCTGGGAAGATTTGAAGCGAATGCTTTTAACAGAGATCGTCATTTTTAATGTAACATAACCTTTTTTGTTTGTTTGTTTGTTTGTTTTATTGCTGAGCTACAAAAAGGTTTTTAAATGTTATTAAATAACATTAAAGTAAATTAAATGCTTCGATTACATGTCTGTTAATTAGATTTTTTAAAATTATAAAAATACAGTCACTTAACAGAAAAGGGACAATGCAGCAGACATCGGCAAGCAAATCAAGGCAAAAACAGGAGCAGCTTGACCAGTAAGTCCATTCTGTTATGAACGAGATTGTTTTTACTATAATAAGTTCATTATTATATTAAAAGATATATAATGCATTAGTTAACATAAATTAATGTTTTCCAGTTATTTTTTTATATTAAATGAAAATTTATGTTTCAGTTATTTTTATATTAAAGAAGGAAATCACCAATGGCAACTTTATTAGAATAAAGTTTTCTACATTTACCCTCGGCCCACCATCCTCAATCAAGTTTGGCTTTTAGCCCTCCATAAGAAAATGTTTGCGCATCCCTGCTATATTTTAAATGATTTGTTTTCTTAAAATGAATTCACAACAACAACAAAAATAATAAATAAAAAATAATAAATTGTTTCTGAAACTGAATCTTTATCTTGACTGGTGGACTGCTCTATGATTAGGTGTGTAAAACAAATCTGTGTAGATGGTATAATTACGTTAAAATCTCATTTATTACACCATCACCATTCAAAATATGATTTACGCTTCTGTAAAAACGTTTCACTTGGTTAAACTTACAAACTCAAGTTCAGCAGCTGCCTTGAAAATGTGAGTCAACTCAACTTGGAGAGATTCTTAAGATGTTGAGTTTTACAATATATTTAACTAAAACTCAACATCTTACATTGAAACAAAGAATCTCTCTAAGTTGTTGCCTCACATTTTCAAGGCAGCTGCTGAACTTGAGTTTGTAAGTTTAACCAATGTGAAACGTTTTACAGTGTGGGCAATTATTGAGGGCCCCCAAATTTCTTGGGGTCCTAAGCGGTTGCTTGCTTCATCTTTCAGATGAGAAGTTAAACCCAGGTCTTGATTCTCTGTGGTCAATAAAAATCCCATGGCACTTCTCGTAAAGAGTAGGGGTGTAACCCTAGTGTCCTGGCCATATTCCCTCCATTGGCCCTTACCCATCATGGCCTGGCCTCCCAATCATCCCCATCCACCGAATTGGCTCTATCACTGTCTCTCCACCAATACCTGGTGTGTGGTGTCCGCACTGGCACTGTGGTCCTGTGGCTGCCGTCGCATCATCAAGTGATGCTGCACACTGGTGGTGGTGTGGAGAGACCCCCCTCATGATTGTGAACCGCTTTTGGTGTAAGATCTATAATATAAATACACATTACATTACATCATTGGTTAGGTCAGTCCCTGATTCTGATGTAATAGCAACGTAATTCCAGAACCACCATACAATTCCATCAAATTTATTAAACATTCAGTACCTTACGAATATTAACAAGTTTTAATTATTTTTTCCATGCTAGTGTGTAGCAAAACACCGTATAACAACTATTTTTAACCACTACAGCACTTTTATATAGTTCAATCAGCATTAATTCCCATAATGGCGATGTACAATTACAATTAGCGTCTGAAATCATCCCACAACCATTGATTGTACTTTTGTGTAAGTGCCGTCGTCATCATTACCACCAGTGTTTCCATCGACCCCCACTTTGACCCTCAAACAGTTAGCCTTTTCAGCAAGAACTGATTATAATCTCTAAAGTTACTCGTTAGAAACAGTATTGTGCTCTCTTCCTTAGAAACCAGAAAACTCCAGAGCGCGTCATCTGCTGGACAAATACCGCATCACTCCCTCACGACGGCTAAATTTCACATTAATTTGTTTAAACTATAAAATTAACTTCATTAACACTGTCCATTTGTGGTCTATTTTTAACAGTTTTGATTGATGTAAACGTGTGTAATTGTAAGAAATCTATTTAATTATTTATACGCTTATTTTTATGTACGTGTGTTTGTTTTGCTTCTTAATTAATGTTTAATTATTTGTACTCTTACTATATTTATCTTCTATCATCCCTGGCATTAAAATGTGTGTTCTATTGTCGCGTACTAGTTATTTAAAGCTTATTAAATAAATACTAATTCACTCATGACAGCTTTCGTTGCTCCAACTCCATTAGTTCTGCCTGAAGTTGTGCTCAATCGGTCATCGCCTACTCGAGTCTCTCCGTTATCGCTTCCGGCTCAAGAACGAATGCTTTTCGTTGTAGTAGCTAGCGAACGAGCACCGGAGGATTTAAAAACACGCACCAGCAGAAAAGATGTCCACCGCTCTCGAGAGTTACATTCACCGTATCCTTTAATACGCATCGTGAACAGCACGGCGGTGATGTTGTTGATCGATACCCCGTGTTTTGTTGTTGATTGTGTGTGTTTGAGCGTGAAATGTCTAACTTTATATATATGGCGCGCCAGCAAGTGAATTAGCTTTTGATGATCATACGTCGTTATAATTCACGTTATAGCATATTAATGTACGCACATACATTTCTTGAGCAAAATAGATCAGTTCAAGATGATTATCGGTTATCTGGATGTGATATTAACTTCATAGATGCCTGTTTTTTGTCAAATATTTGAGTTTTTTTTTCTGGACCAATGAAAACGAGTCTTCAAATGTTTAATTAAGACATATCATATAACTGGAATATTACTATTTACTGTAAATATTACATATTAATGTGTTCACATCTTGCATATCGGGTAGAAATAAGTATATTTGACTGTTTGTATTCATGTTAATCTATATAGATATAATTTATGTATGTAAAACAATCTAGAAAAGTAAAAAAAAAATTTACATTTTGGATATAAGTATATTTGACCGTTTGCATTCATGTTAATCTATAAATACATATAATCTAATTTATAAATGTAAAACAATCTACAAAGGTTTTAATTTCTGAAATATTTCGTAAAAATAAGTATATTTGATTATTTGTATTCATGTTAATCTATATATAGATGTAATCCATATATGTAAAACAATGTAGAAAAGTTTTTATTTCTTAAATTTTGCATAAAATTAAGTATATTTGACCATTTGCATTTATGTTAGTCTACATATAGATGCAATCCATATAAGTAAAACAATCTGAAAAAGTTTTCATTTGTTAAATTTTAGTTAAAAGTAATTATATATGACTCTTTGTATTTGTTAATCTATATATAAATATAATCTATGTAAAACAACCTAGAAACGTTTTAATTTCTTAAAATTGCGGTAAAAATAAGTTTATTTGACTGTTTGAATTTGTTAATCTATAGATATAATACATATATGTAAAACAATCTAGAAAACTTTCTTAATTTTTGGTTTAAAGTAAGCATATTTGACTGTTTTTATTCATGTTAATCTATAAATAAATATAATTTAGAAATGTAAAACAATCTACAAACATTTTCATTTCTTAAATATTTCGTAAAAAATAAGTATATTTGATTGTTCGTATTCATGTTAATCTGTATATAAATATAATCTATATATGTAAAACAATCTACAAAAGTTTTAATTTCTTGACCATGACCATTTGTATTCATGTAGATAGATAGATAGATAGATAGATAGATAGATAGATAGATAGATAGATAGATAGATAGATAGATAGATAGATAGATAGATAGATAATATGAATCAGTCAATGAATAAAATACTTAATAGACATTTTGAACACACATTATGTGTACTATATAAACACAAATCCAGAGAACAAATATACGCAGTGAGTGAACATACTTGCATAGAATGAGCTTGAAATTTCCTTGACTGTGATTTTTTTCAAGGGACTGTTGCTATTGTCACTTCGGATGGCAGAATGATCGTGGTGAGTCTTCCTCGTGTACTTTAAAGGGAGTTATCCACCTTTGTGTTTAATAAAGTGCAAGTCAATGACACTTTGGGAGTGTTTAACTGTATTAGGAAAATCTAAACATTATCACTTGTAACTCACAGCTTCGACACATATTTTTCATTTGTATTTTTGTTTTGTTGAAATGTTTTTTATGTTTAACTGAGGAGAAAAGTCTCCTAGATTGTGAATAGCCTGAGTGTGAATAAATTAATATTAAAATCTGTGTTTTTTGGTGAACTTACCAATTAATCATTGTCTGTGTGCAGAAATGAAGAAGATCGCTTATTGACTTGTGTTGTTTTTAGGGGACGCTAAAAGGCTTTGATCAGGCAATCAACCTCATCCTGGATGAAAGCCACGAGCGGGTCTTCAGCTCTTCACAGGGGGTCGAGCAGGTGGTTCTGGGACTGTATATTGTCAGAGGAGATAATGTGTGAGTTATAAACTCCTTTCTTGTAATTATGTTTATGTTGTACAGAACAGTGCAAGGTTTATGATTTTTTTCTTTTATTTGGTTGACATAAATGGGAAATTATTTTGTGTTTAAGGGCTGTGATCGGTGAGATTGATGAAGAAACCGATTCTGCGCTGGATCTTGGAAACATAAGAGCAGAACCGCTCAATTCTGTGGTGCATTGATGGACAGATAATTTCATTTTGATCCAGTTGAAAACTTTCCCTAGGAAATCTGCAGGCATCTATAAGCAGCAATATTAACTGCTTTTTTAATCTTGAAAAAGACTGAATGCATATTTGTTTTTTGTTTGTTTTGTTTTTTACGGGTGTTGAAATAATAAAACAAAAAGTGATAAATCAAGATTTTTAAATTTTTTAAAAACTTGTATAAAGGGGAAAATATTGGTAAGTAT
This sequence comes from Danio rerio, assembly GCF_052040795.2. Classification (NCBI taxonomy): domain Eukaryota; kingdom Metazoa; phylum Chordata; class Actinopteri; order Cypriniformes; family Danionidae; genus Danio; species Danio rerio. Next base: position 10,048,772 of record NC_141024.2, read on the forward strand.
CCATTTTCTGGTTAATTCTCAGTCAGAAACAAAAAAAAGTAATTATTTAACAGTAAAAGTAAGATTAGGTCCATCTCCAAAATGCCTATTTTATCACCCAAAAGTCAAAAGAAATTTCCGTATTACATGAAGAAATTGAAAAGCATTTAAAGACCATTTTGTTTTATTGCATTCATGACGATTTAGCTTATTTCTCACAAAGAAAAGCTCGTTGCAGTATCGTAAAAATGACGAAAAAAGACATTAATATAAGTGTATATTTTTATAAATAATTTGTATCAGTTATTTAAATTTAGTAATTGTATATAATAATGTGCAATATTGTATTAATCATGTATTTAAAAATAAATACACACACACACTTACACACACATATATATATATATATATATATATATATATATATATATATATATATATATATATATATATATATATATATATATATATATATATATATATATATATAATAAATTAAAAATAATATAAAAGATTATATACATTTCTGTTCACATTCAGAGGAATGAATATTTAATTAGGAAAATGTTTCACAATGGGGTTATTTTACAAGTATATATCTATTTAATATGGATAAAATAGTATGATTATATATTGCAAGTATTTTATTAAAAAGTTTATAATTATGAAATATACAAATGATTATATAAGGCTTATATAAATGTCTGTTCACGTTCAGAAGAATTAATATTTAATTAGGAAAATAATTTCACAATGAAGAAAAAATCGTGTTGCCTTTATTATTATCTAGATTTTGCAAATTATGACAAAAATTTAAATACTTAAATTACGTTACAGTTTAAAAACACTTCAATAATAAATATTGTTTAAACCACTATGTGGCAGCAAAGATCACTCTACCCTCCAACTTCATTTAATGATTAAAAAAAAAAAAAAAATATATATATATATATATATATATATATATATATATATATATATATATATATTAATCAATTTTCAATAGTAAAGTCATGATTATAATTAGTAGATTTGATTAAAAACTGAACAAAAGACTGAACTGATACATTAACAATTAAACTCTTACACTCTAACATCCAACAGTCAACTTTATCAAATGAAATGAGTGTACTAACTCAAAATAGACTGAAAGTTAGTTCTACTCATTTGAAAAGAGTTTTGAACTCAGTGTTGAAGGTAATGAGTTAATTAAAGCCTCATTACTTCTACCTTAATGGAGTAAGTTTACACTACTCCTATAGATTAGTTTTTTAACTCAAACTGTTTGAGGAAACCAATTGCTATAAACCATTTGAGTTGCCTTATTGGGTTTTACAGTACTCAGTTGGTTTGAGTTTTCTTAAGTTCACAGTACTCATTAGGATTAGTTTTTGAACTTAAATGGTTTGTTGCAATCGGTTTCCTCAAACGGTTTAAGTTACCTTAACTTTTTGGGTTTTACACTGTTTAATACACCACAAAAATGATAAAGTCCAGACAAAAATCCCATAGTAGAATCTGAACTTTTTTTATTTTCTTGCAATTCATTTGAAAGCTTATAAATATCCTTGGTTATCATCATGTACACTACACAAACGTCTTTTAAGGTTAGTGTTTTATATATCTGTGTGAATATAAACTCAGTCCTGCTCCAGCAGATCCACCTTCCTGCTAAGGTCCAAACAAACGCACCTGGATGCAATTTACACATTCAACCTGAAGGCCTTGATCTTTTAGTTTGGGTGATTTGGATTAGATCTGTTCGTCTTTGCAGCTCCAGGACAGGATTAAAGCAGACCTAGGCGACAATAATACTGCAGCTACTGGTAAGCAAATATGTTTAACGATTTTCCAGATGTGAGCTCAAAGGTCACCGTTGCTCATCAAAGTCATATAAACAATGCAGATTCTTGGTAACAGTACACTGAAAGTGAAATGTTTTTCACAAACAAAAGTCTTGAATGAGGTTGTGTTAGGACATGTGGTGATTTGGGTGGATGAATTCTACTATACGAGATGCAGCTTTGTATTGGTCTTGGCGGCCAATGACCAAAGCTTTCTGCAGGTCAGAACGCTGCTGTGCACTCAGATCTACGCTGCTGTGGTGAATCCTGATCCACGTTTGACCTGCCAATTGGATAAATGGAGTATTAATAGACCGATTGGGCTTAAACACAAACACTACACAAAAATATAGGCTATATAACTATGGTAGAGTAGTTGGTGGTGTATTTTACAACACATTGAATTATTCTACAATTGCATTTATTAATATATAAAATTATATATATATCAATTATGACCTTTTGGTTTTGGAAACAATGTTTTGTGTAGAATCATCCTACATTATGGGAAAGGTAGCAATGATTCAGAATTGAATGATGTTAATAGGTGAAAAAAAAAATTAAAATGCCAAAGAATAAAGTAAAAGTTGAACAATATTTATTATGAATTGCTAGATATAAATGCAGGATGCCAAGAAATAGTCACAATTGTAATATATAAATGCAGTTCAAGAAATAATTGGCAAGATATAAACCTAAAATCACCATAAAATAAGTATCATCAAAAATTAAAGTCAGAAAGACCATTTCTTCCCCTTTTTAGATATTTACAAGTTTAAAATTCACAATTCTGACTTCATTTCAAACAGTTCTGATGCAAAATTGTGAGCTATAAAATTGAAATTGCACAAAATAGTTAAAATGTAAAAATATAAATTCTGAATTGCTATAAACACAGAATGCCAAGAAATAAAGTTGTAATTGTAATATACAAATGTGACCGCAAGAAATAACAATGCAAAAAACTATTGCAAGAATAAACCTAGAATCACCAAAAAATAAGTTTCAATATATAAACTCAAACTTATAAATCATTAAAATTATATATTTTTACCTTTTTAAGTATAATCAACAAGTTTAAAATTCACAGTTGTGACTTCATTTCCTGCAATTCTGATTCACAATTGTGAGCTATAATATCGAAATGTAAATTATAAATTTAAATATAAATTCTGGATTACTAGATATAAACTTAGATTGCCAAGAAATGAAGTCAGAATTGTAATATATAAACTCTATTGCTTAAAAGCTGAATTCCAAGATATAAACCCATAAAATAAAAACAGAATTTCACAATATAAACAGTACCCCCCCCCCCCAAAAAAAGATATATGACCTCAATATAATGACCTTTTTAAATATAATTTAAAAGTCTACAATTATGACTATTTATTTTCATTCTAATAAAATAATTTCTAAATTATGTGGAAAAATGTGTTCAGCATATATAAGTACACCTCTCACAAATCTATCTTTTAAATTCATATTTTAATAGGAAGCTATACAATATTATATTTGTGCATATTAGTTAGATTAGTTAGTACTAATACTGAAGCCAAATCTGGAGCTTATCTAACAAAATAACTCACGATAACGTTAGATGTCTAATGTTGGAGAAAAATATTAAAGACAAATTTTAAAAAGAGGAAAAATCAAGAGAAGCAAAATAGTTAAAATTTTAGTTGAAAGTTTGTAGGTTATAATTATTTTTGCAATATTTGACTTGAATTGTATTATCTTTAAATTTGTGAATATGTTTGCCGATTAAAATATTATTTTAATAAATACATCTTTTTAATAAGTCGGTTTTGTTTAAATGCACCTAAAAACATTGCCTATATTCACTGAGAAATGGAGAAAAATATTCATTTTTAAAATGGAGTGTACTCCATTATGCTGAGCACTGTATATCCATCCCACAATGCACTTTGGCCTCTAGTTGACATGCAATTTAAGAGCCTGAAACAAAATAATTATCAGTCAGGACATTATTTTGTAGGACTGGAGGACAAAGCAATTTTGATCAAAATTTCTTAAAATAAAACTTTAAGTAACTTAAAAGCAGAAATGCTAATAAACTGGTTCTGGTCCTTTTTAATTCACAACAACATTTAATTTCTCAGATGATATCTGCTGGCAATGAGTTCATCAAGTAAACAAGCCATGTGTTAAGGTCACATGACTTTTACTGTAGCCCAGAAAGTGTTTGTTTTTAAAATAGTAGCCAGTATGTTCAGTTTTCCTTCCAAGCACAGCCATGCATCGCTATCATTGAGACTAACCTTTCTGCACCAGCTGTCCCATCTCAACCAGCATCTCTGCTCCAACACTATGGTCGATTTTCTCTCCTGATTTAGTACGTCCTGCTCCTAGTTTGTGCAGCACTTCAGCCAGAGCCAAACCATCAATGTCCAAAACAGCTCCTGTCAATCAAACAGTTCACACATACACACACACACACAATGGCTGCTGCAGAGATAATGGATGTGATGATTGCATATAGATGAATAACAGTGAATATTAATAGCGAGCTCGGTGAGATCTGTGTATAATCCTGCCTGTGCTGTTAGAGTTACATAAAGAAATTAACATATTTGATTTTCAAATGAGAACACAAAATGTAATTACCATCCTTCGGCACCTTAAGCTCTGTCTGATTCGCCGCACGCTTCATATACTCAAAGTAGCGGCTCTCGTCCGAGCACAGGGAACGGGCCACATCTGCAGTCACCCCCTGAGCCTCCAGCATCGCCTGGAACTTATTCAGGGCTTCTCCGTTCTTCAGTTTAACAGCGATTTCATGTTTCCCATTCTCCAGAGTTGAAGAGTGGCCACACATCCACAATAGATGCCCACCTAAATATAACACACTTACTTTTACACTGTAGTAAGTGCTGGATTCCACACAATTCATTCAATGGCAAACAATTTTGGAGAATTTGATGTCTCCCCATTCAGACAGTAAGCCTGAGAGGCGTTTCAAAGATGGCCACTGAACGAAATGACTTGCCTTAAAGAGACTTTGGTGTAGATGGGTCTTTCCCCTTACCTAAATTGGTTACTAGTTCCCTGAGATCATCTGGGCCTCTTCCTTTGAGGCACTCAAGTGCTTCACACACCTCAACTGCATTTCCCACAGTCTGGCCAATGGGAGCGTCCATTCGGCTCAACACGGCCCCTGTTTTTATACCTAACTCGTTCCCGGCAGTGACCTGTTGAGACATGAACTCTCTGTTTTTGGCTGACTTTTTGGTTGATTTGATCGCAAGTAGGGAAATTAGACACATTCCCATTCATGTGACCAGATGGTGTTTTAATCCATCTCATCACACTAAAAAATATCCATAAATTATCAGTTTTCCGTATTTTGGGATTCATGTTTTATTTTTCCCCCCACTTTATTTATGCTTTTGAATTGCATTTTGGGACCTCGATCTTTCTTTCAACAACCTTTAACCTTGTAAAGTTCGGAAAAGTGGCCATTAATAACATTTTTAATAGGTTAAAGTGAAATATTGTGTGGGTTGGTGTTGTATATTACGATACACAAGCCTTGTGATAAACTGCCAGTGCATTTTCTCTTATTTTACTGACTAATTTTTCTATATATCATCTGTTATACATTATATTACTTTATACCTTTATTACTAAAATGTCAATAAAAGTCACTTGTTAAACTGTAGAGTTCTATTGTAAACATCAAAAGTCAACAGAGCAGAGATCAACTTCCCATAATGCAATTCACATCCATAAAGAAATGGAAAACACCTGTGAATCACAACATATGGAAATTAAATTAACAAATATTTTTTTACAGTGAGACGATGTTATTTTTATTTCTCTCTTGAGTAAAAGCCCTCTTACCAGACACTGAGCGAGACTGCGAGCTCTGTCCAGATCTTTATACAGAGCAGCTCTGCCAAACTTCACATCTAACACAAGAGCACTCAGACCTTCAGCTCCTTTCTTGGAGATGATGGAGCCTGAGCAGAGCATGGACAAAAATCATTACCAGAAATAACACGGCTATCACAGTCTGTCCAGAATAATCTTACTTGTGATAAGAGGAAGGCTATCAACAGTGGAAGTGGCGTCTCTGATGGCGTAGAGAACACGATCTGCTGGCACAAGGCTCTCTGTCTGGCCGACAATGCAACAGCCTACATCCTCTAGGATCTGCTTGACCTGGAATTCATTTAAGCAGGATCAATCAAATAATGAATGATGAAAATATATTATATTGGCTGTGTTTATTAGTGTTTTTAAAAAGGACTGTTTTAAAAATGAAGATATTCATTCATTTTCTTTTCGGCTTAGTCCTTTATTTATCAGCGGTCACCACAGTGGAATGAACCAGCAACTTATCCAGCTTATGTTTTATGCAAAAACACCCATACACTCTCACATTAACACACACACTCATACACTACGGCCAATTTAGTTTATTCAATTCACCTATAGCGCATGTCTATAGGTGAATTGTCAGTCTCTTCACAGCAAGAAGGTCGCTTGTTCAAGTCCCAGCTGGAACAGTGTGGAGTTTGCATATTCTCCCCGTATTTGCGTGGGTTTCTTCCGGGTGCTCCGGTTTCCCCCACAAGTCCAAAAACAAGGGCTATAGGTGAATTAGGTCAGCTAAATTGTGCGTTGTGAATGAGTGTGTATGGATGTTTCCCAGGGATGGGCATTCACTGTGTTAAACATATGCTGGATATGTAGGCGGTTCATTCCGCTGTGCCGACCCCTGATTAATAAAGGGACTAAGCCAAAAAAGAAAATAAATGAATGACTAAACACACCTGATCAAGCTAATTGAGTGAGTCCTGCATTTGTTTTTAAATCTACAGGTTGGTATAAACTCTGCAGCCCTACATGAACTGAGTTTTGTCAAGTATTAAAGCAAAAGTAAGTGTTTTGGGAAATACTGTGTATGCCGTATGTCTGATTAAGGTAGAGACGTCATGCTGTGATGAATAAAAAAAAAAAAAAAAAAAAAGCTTTAAAAGCATTAAAGTCAAAAAAGCATTAAAGTCAACAAAAAAATTTAAAATTAATTAATTTTAAAATTAATTTAAAAGAAATTAAATATCATTGCATTAAATAAACATACAGGATTTAGTCTGGGTGGATAAAATCAGCAGATTATGTTAGTAGCCTACTTGCTACTAATGACTTGGTTCATTTTTGCAGTCATATTGAAAGTACTTTGAATTTATAGCAAATAACTGTAATAAATGACTTACATTTTAAACATTTAATATGTAATAATTTAATATGTATTTGGTTGTTATTATTGTAATAGTTATGTCTGTATAAACTGTAATATTTTAATCAGAGAATAACATTTTTGAACTTTCCCAGTGCTGGGTTGCAGTTGGAAGGTTATCCGCTGTCTGTGTAAAACATATGATAGATAAGTTGGCGGTTCATTCCGCTGGGGTGACCCCTGATGAATAAAGGGATTACGCCGAAGGATGAAATTATTTGAACCTTTTTTTTACTAGTCGGATAGTTAGTATACCAAAATTAATCACTTGATATATAGGGCATTTTATCTCTCGTCATTACCTGTTGAACCGACTGATTGACGTTAAACCCAGGGATAGACTCCAGTTTGTCCAGTGTGCCACCTGTATGTGCCAGTCCTCTCCCGCTTATCATGGGCACCTAAAATATTCATTATCCAATAAAACAATATGCACTTATGTCTTAAATAATTCTACCTTAGCTAACGTTATACATTATCTTGGTTGACGGTAAAAACAGTCAGAGAAGAGAATGTTTTGCTTACTTTATGATGCCTGTCAGAATACTCGATTGTGATTGGCTGGGTTTGCTTGTACGTTTGACTGTTGTTGAACGCACAGGTGGTTCACCAACCACCAAATCACCAACGATTAATGATGAAGCGCGATACAACTTTATTATTGAAATAACCTCACCAAAACATATCCGGATCATCGTAATGTTTATAAACACTACTGAATTTAAGCAAAGAGGACGAAGCATCGATGTTTTTGTAAAGTGTCAAACAAAAACGCGACTTCCATTGGTAGAGACGACGCACGGCTACAGGTAAACCAAACAATCAAATTTTTAACGTACATTACCCCAGTACAAAATAACTAATATAAAAGTAATTTATATAAAAACTCGTCTATAATGGTGGTAAATAGTGACCAGCATGATTATATTTTCTTGTAAAGATGCAAAATCCTCGCAAATGTCAAACGCTTTCCACTTAACGTTAAGTTAACGTTAATTAAAATAATGGCGTCCAAAAACGAAGAAATGTTTTAAATGTTTCATGTTTTCTACTACATATGTCATTTAAGTCATAGTTTAGGTCTATGTTATATTGTGCCATACTACAACTCTACTTATCCTGGCTTCCTCATGGGGAATGAGTTTTGGTGGAAAAACAACCCAAAATGTATTGCATTGTATTATTTAAAATGGTTTAAATGTCTGTCTTCTTAAATTACAACACATATTTAAAAAAAAAAAAAAACTAATATTTTAGCACTTTTAAAAAAACAAGTTTTATACAGGTGCTTTTAATTTCACATGAGCAATTCACATAAGTGACAGTTTCACATCTGTCACATGCATAACAAAGCTTTTTCCTCATAAATGCAAAAATTTTAAATTAAAGTAAAAATAATTTTTGTTCTATAGTGAGCCAACTCTTATCCTTTTTGTTAGCAAAATTTATTTGGGGTTTGGCAGTTTAATTCACAGAATTTATGCAAAGTATGTTGTATATTGTAAACTAGCATACTTTTTTCGTCACATCCATAATGCATGTTAATTTTCCATAATTAAAATATAAAAAATGTTAACAGATTGATATTTTTCTGATCCCACAACTCAACAAGTGGTTAGTTGTTTTGGAAAATATAAACTACTAGAAAAAGATATTAGAAAAATCAGGCATTTTGTATTATACAAATTTGTATTATTATGTATTATTGCATATTTTGTATTTCTGCGTTCTATATTGTGATTTCACCAGATGATTTGAATAGCCCTATTTGGAAACAATTTATTAATTTACAAGCGATTGGCATGATTTTGTAGGGAAACAAATCATGCATGAAATGTAATATGCATATATAACAGTAAAAAAAACAGTGCTTTGTGGTTTTCAAGGAATAGTCAAATCGTGTTCAGGTATAGAAATTAGAAAACAAGAAAAGCCGAACTTAAAATAACACTGCAAAGACTTTTCTGTTTAAACAGTTCAATAAAATAGTTTTCTATTAAACATTGTGTCTGAATGCTCTTAGCGCTAAAAAACATGTGGAAATGATAAACCTTTACTCCGTTTAGGGTTAACTCTGCAGTAACTCCACAAATGTTGTTTATTTTGAACTGTGGCTATATAATTTCAATATAATAATATATATATAATCCTAAAATATACAATCCCAAATCAACATTGCAGATCCTGCAATGTGACTATTGCAGATGTGCATATGCAACGATATATTGCGCAGCCCTAATATAAACAGATATTTCAAAATAATGTAAACATATACTTGTTTTGAATTTCTACTACAAACATCACATCCATAATGCTGGAAATGCTCATATATATGAGGGTGAACAGGACTTTGCCTCTACTTGTGCGTTAAAATTGCATAATGCACATCATGGATTATTCTTTAGCACGTCCCATACCTTACAGCCACATGCAGCCAGAGCAGGAGCGAGTGGAAGGCTGACTTTGTCTCCAACCCCACCAGTTGAGTGTTTGTCCAAAACAAGCCATTCATTCGGCCATTTAAACGTATCTCCAGAGTTCATCATCTCTCGTGTCAATGCCAGGGTCTCTTCATCAGTCATGCCTTTCTGCCATATTGCCATTAGCATTGCGCCTATGCAGGTGCAACATAGTTGTATTTGTAAAAATCCACCAAAATTGCTTTCATATTATCTTATCTTTAATGTACACTGGATTTCTAATCATCTTCTTACCGATTTGACTTTTCTGGATGGCTCCTGTTGTGACTCCTTGCACAAAAGTGTGTATTTCTGCCAGACTGAGTTGTCCACCATTTCGTTTCAGCTTTATAAGCTCAGGGAAACTAATTGTGTCATCTTCAGATGACATCTTTACACTGAATTATGGGTTTTTGTTCAATCAAGAGCTGCATGCGTGAGGCATAAAACAGGAACTTTAAAATATTGCATAATAGATTTAACACATGCTGTACAATTGTTGATAAAATTTGTGATCCATTCACTTTAAGGTTACGCAAGATCAATATTTAAAGAATCACTTTTAATATTGTAATAAAAACTAGAAAGTTAGATAATTTAGAAAAGTACAGTATTTAATAGTTATTGAATTATTTCACTGTATTTTGTGCATTTAAATCTAATATCATGAATCAATTTTTGTGTTTCTAGAAATGAATGCAAGTGAGAATGAAGGAGTTGGGACCTCAGCCAATCACCATTCACTACAGCGGTAAGAAATAAATGATCTCCAAAACACTGCAAGCATTTGCAATCAGAATGCCTCAAATAGCTAAAAAAACATTTTCTAAACTCAAGACTAAAAGTGAAAAAACATGACTAAACCTCTAATTAGACAACACCATATGCAAACTATTTTTTCTTAATATTTTTTCCCTCTAACCTTTCAGGATTTTAAGCAATTCTGTTCACTCGGAAATTGTAGAAAAATAACACATGTTGTTTTCTGTGTCTACAATTAGCACAAGACTATTTAATATTCAACTTCAACATCTGGTTGCTGTGATAAAAACAAAAAAAAGTGAAACAAACATTTACTTACTTCAGCTGCAGAGTAAAACCACCTGAATCACTGCACGCTGTCAGAACATGTGCCAGTGACCCAGACGTGCATTCAAAAGAGGCTGGTTAATGTGTCATGAACGTGCCTGCACTGTCAATAGATCTCCATTGGCTTACATCTGCAGATACCTTAGGCAATATCATTAATTACAGCATCGAGTGCCAATAAATTCCAGCAGTCCTTTTAAATAATAATTATATAATATATTATGATGCTTATTTTAAAAACAAAATCCTAAATGAGTATTGTTATATAAATTTAAACAGCTTGATTTTTATTTTTATTTATTTACTGTCAGTATATAGTATATTTTAACATTGTTTTGTTTAATATAACCCATCTGTTAAGCATTTTGTGAGACTTGGGAAAGTTGTCACGTGATGGAATTGTCAGAAGAGCTGTCAGTAGTAACCCAAGGTTTTGAGTCAAAAGTCCAGTTGCACAAATCTTGTTTCCAACCATATGCTAGCAATGGTGGCCTCAAATGGTTTATATATAAATAGTAAACTACTACATTATCACCCATATTTAATATTTGTAAAAGTTAAATAATAAAGAGTTTAGATGCAAAAACCTTTGTGTCGTCTGAAATCTTCTATTTTTTTCCAGCTCCTATGTTTGTTTAGTTATGTCACTTTAAATGCAATTAAAATAACCTATTCATCGCAATAAAAGTGAAATTACTCAACCTACACACAGGAGCCTTAAAAATATGTCATTTTAGAATCCAATTTCAGACAGCAGAGGTTTTTGCATCTGAACTCTGCATGTGCTTTTAAATGCCATTTATTATTAACAGTTGTGCTTGAGCAAAAACATTTTGTGACACTTTTTTAGTTTTGCAGTTTTATGAATTATTAATTTTTGTATTTGTTTAAATTATTGCTGCGATTTCTGTTCAAAATAGTTGGAAAACAGATTTGTGATTGAACATGGATGTATAAAATTTAGCAAAGACTATAGAATACACAAGATGTGTTACTCGTATAGTTTTGAATGGGGAAAAGTGTAACTGTCAATATGGCGAGTAAAGCCCCGCCTTCTAGTACTGGGGCCAATCAGCGATCACTATAGACTGATGATTCTCCAGGGGAGGTACTCAAACCAGACGTGAGTTTCTTCTGATTTTGTGATTCAAACGTTTAGAAATTAAATTAAAGACACAGTTGTTGTTTAATTTTATTGTTGATTCCTGATATAAAGTTTTATCGTAACCTTGGCAAGCAATTTTGGAGTATTTGAGGTTTCCCCATTCAAAAAGAATGCCTGAGCATACTGCCCGAGAGGTGTTTCAGAGATGGCCGTCAAGTGAAATGACTTGCCTCAAAAGAACTTTAGATTTACTTACTGTTTCTTGTTACAAATTAGCATTGACACGTTGCATAGTGACAACATGCACCACTAAAAAAATATTTTGTGAACTATTATGTGACATTATTACATATAGTTATATCTTTTGTATATTCAGGCAGATTTCTGTAATATGTATACAATCAGTGTGGTTTGTCAGTGGGTACACAGAAATCAATATTCTCTCAGCATGACGATTGTATTTGCAGTAAATGAGCGTCATTAAAAGATAGCCATTTTCTTCTCTCTTGATTTGGTCATTTAGTTAGCAAGGTTTGGAATGTATTCGAATAAATTAAAGAGGCTCAATGAAGAATTCAGAAACTCTTATTATTAGTGACAACAGTGGACATTTAAGTGAATGGCAGATTCAAATCTATTGCTTGTGCTTAAGCTCGTGCACATAACGTACAAGAGACTGAGTAATGAACGTGATCCACTCAGGATAAATTCCAAATCACTCTTTGCTTAGAAGTAAATAAAACATACCTTTGCACAGTGATATACTTTTAAATAAAGTCCTGAATTTGTCCTCAGTGCTGAGAATGATGTTTAGGTCAGTGATTCTCAACCACGTTCCTGGAAGACCACCAACACCTCATGTTTTGGATGTCTCCTTTTTCTGTCACACCCATTACATGTATTTCAGTCTTCGCTAATGAGCTGATGATCTGAATCATCTGTGTTTGGTTACGGAGACATAGAAAATGTGCAAAGCTGGTGGTCCTCCTAGAACGTGGTTGAGAAACAGATGAATCAATGCAATTTAGATGAATAAATGCAATCTCACAGCAATTCGTTATGTAATGTAATTTTATATAGCGCATTTATTGTGTATGGCTATACACCCAAAGCGCTTCACAATCATGAAGGGGGTCTCTCCACATCACCACCAGTGTGCAGCATCCACTTGGATGATCCATTTGGTCGGCAGCCTCAGGATAACGGCACCAGTGTGCTCCCACACATCAGCTATTGGTGCAGTGGAGAGAGAGTGATAGAGCCAATTCAGTAGATGGGGATGATTAGGAGGCCATGATGGGTAAGGGCCGATGAGGGGAATTTGGCCAGGACACCGGGGTTATACCCCTACGAGAAGTGGCATGGGATTTTTTTATGACCACAGAGAGTCAGGACCTCGGTTTAACATTTTCACAATGTTTCGTTTTGAGTTAGTTATTTGTACTAATATACTAATAGTAATATAAATAATTCTTAGTAATATTAATATGTACCATTTCATTTATACATTTTAGTACAATTTGCTCAGGTTTAGGGTTGACGTTCAAATGAATTTATATGATTAGCCACTTTTCTGACAATACGTTAAATAGTTATGATTCCTCATGAGATTGGGCTCTATGAATATATAAATGTTCTGTGCTGTTTCATCTTAATAATAAAATTCCTTTATAGGTTTATTTTGTTGAACTTTTTAAGTAGTTCTTTGGATATGCTGAAATGTGTAAAGGAATAAACATGACCCCATACCTTTTCTCCACAGAAGAGTGATATATTATTGAATTAATCCCCACAGCCTGAGAGATGATCTTTAATAACAGACAAGTCAAATAATATTTTTGTGTACATTTTCTCATTTGAAAGCAAACATGTCCAAAAAGCTTGATCCTCAAATCACTTCGTCCAAAAAAAAAAAAAAAAAAAAGTCAACAACAGAAGAGAGAGCTCCTAAAAGTAGTAAACTAAATGAATATGGCTGCCACACCCTTCTTACACCAGTAATTATTAATTACATAATCGTGTTTAGGAGGGTAAATGAGTGAGGATTAGAGGAGGGGGAGAAAAACAGGGACAGATGAGGGAAGTACAATAATATTTTATGCAGATGGCTTATAAACAGTAGCACCCACATCTTTGTGCAAATTGACCAACCAGAGGAGAGACAAGTGTGAGGATTTTTCTCCTTAGTTGGCAGAGTTGAACTGTCAGTTAGATGTGTAAACCATAGCAACACCTACTGTTCCAGCTTACCAAACACAACAAAACCAGTCAAGCTAGTTACCATATAATGTTTGACACAATATAATCTCAGCATTTGGTTAATTAAATGGAGATCTTGGGAAATTTAAAATGACAACTCGAAAAACAAATTCAATATTCACAGTATATTCACTTCTTTTAGTAATTTGGTTGTACAGTAGACACCTTTTACTAGAAATGGGGTCATTAGGGTCAGGGTCACACTGCTGTTTAAGGCCAATAAACACTAGCTTGGTGTTTACCTATGTGCCATGTTATTACTTTTAGTTATAAACTCGCGTTGAAACAGATTTTTAATAACATAATGTTTAATCTGACTGTGTTAAAAGCCCTTAGGTAGCAAGTTTTGCTTGTATAGCTCTAAACTGAAAGCCTTGAAAAGACTCAAATTCCAAATGAATAATTGCACAATACATAACCAAAATGATCATGTCAAAGAAAAATATGTTCAATTCACAAATTGTCCAGCTTTAAATGACTGACTGATGCCGAGTTCTCATATACAAAAGGTAACAAATAAATGTATACCTACAACCCATAGTATTTCAAATCCCCTGTTTAAACAAATACAGTTATTCCACATACAGTCTTACTGAGCATTTGTTCATAATAGACAAAAAAAGGTCTGTTTGTAATTATGAAATTCTTAAATAACTGACTATGAACTAGTCCAAAGGTTATGCGTTTATAACTCACAAATCACAAGTTATACCATGGGGAAAAAAAAAGAGTAACTGTGTTCGTGTTAGGGAATTGGTTGATAATCGACAAATAAAATAACAAATATAAAGTAAGACACAATCTCACAGGGCATAAGACAAGTATATCTCACCTTATTCTCATACATTCTTCTTTTTCTCAATATATAACTCCATATATATCATATACATATAAAATTGAATGTAGTGATTGAAAATATCTATCTTTAATAAATTTTAGATGGCGGCAGTATTACCTCAAGGCCACACTTGTATTGTATTGGGAGAAGTTTTTTGTTTTTCTCCTAGTTTAGGGCAGATTGTCAGATCCTTTCTTACTTGAACATGTTGCGTTCACATGCCAAGTCCAGTTGCTGCAATTCATCTTATAATCATCACCATTAACATGGCTATCTACTGTTGAGTTGCAAGATGGCCGGTGAGCAAACTGTAAATTCTGGGCACTTGGAAGCATTGGCATTATTTACAGGAGAGGTTTCCGCTCTTTTCTTTTTCACCCAAGTTGACACTGCTTTCTAAATTCAGAAGTCTCTCTCCTGGAAGCAAGAAATGCACACAAATCCAGATGGTGAATATATTCCTAAAATTCCTCTGATAATGTGAAAGCAGTTTGTAGTGTTTGCCACACTTTCATCATCATCATTTGATTATAAAACATGGCATGTGAAAGAGATGGCTGCTTGCTGGCTATATAATTTATTGTGCAGAAGATCCATTTAAAACATGGCCAGTTTGATTTTCTAAGACCTGTAGCTGTAAATAGAAGATATTGCGCAGTAGGTCCACTCTCCCGTCCAGCATGTTATTTTTACACTTAGTAGGCTGCAAACTAGTAAGGAAATAGTGGATTTTGTTTGTGGGTGTTAAATCAGGGGTGCTTGGGAGAAAAAGAAATCTGTATTATATAATGGCTGTGCAGTGCTAACAAAGTGGGTTGGAATCTATGGCGTTAGACTTCGGGATAACTTTAAAATTGAATAGTACAATTTAATTATTTTGTGATGGCACTACATCCTGCATTTCAGCTCTCCTCAACTTTCTAGCAACTGCTTTAGTGCACGTTCAATGTTCATTCTGTGTCCAACCCGTGTCACCCCTAACTCTGCCAGATCGTCCTTGGTCAAGGCAGGCAGGTGTGCTCCTTCAATCTCATGCTCTAAAAAGCGTGCACGATGTTCCCCTAGTCCCACACTCTCTAGCCACTCTCCCACATCATACTTACTCCACAGTGCTAGGGGGCGCTGTCTGAACGGTCGCAGGGCCAGGAGAGGGGCTCCCAGTACCGGCGAGGGGCAGGGGGAGGCACATGGAGAAGGGGATGGAGAGCGGCTGCGGGCTCGAGCACTAGCACTCCTCATGACAAAACGAACCTCCTTGGGCTCCTGTGGCAAACTTAGGCTAGAAGACTTGAGGATTGTATGATGGTGGTGATGTGGGCCGAATGTACGGACAGGCCCCAATGGTTCACTCCGTTCTGGGGTGGCTCCAGGGCTTGGAGTCCTACGGGTCACTGGGTATCGGCTGCCAGGTCGGATTGTAAAGGTGGTGCCGTAACTCCTTTGTGAGATGGTGTGAAGCTCTCCTAAACTACTAAAAAGTCTAAGAAAGAACAAAATAAGAGTATAATAAGAGAGAGAAAGGACTAGTGGAAGCAAAAAGGTATACAAAGAAAGAGTTTTAACTGTGGTACTTTTGGGAAACTACTGGGAAACTAATGTAAGAGAAAAGGAAAGTGGATCCAATGCTAGAAGCATTGGGTTTGTGAAAATACTAATAGTGCTGAGCATGCAGTAAGAACTTAATGCAATAAAATGACAGTTAGAGCAGTTATTATAAAACTGGAGTCCTCAGAAATGGTATAAAGAAATGCATTAGTATATTGCAGTATTTCCACCACAGCATGCTTTTGGTATTCATTTTGTAAACATCCAAAACTTGCTGCAATAAACTCACCATTTATAAGGCAGCAATATAAACTAAATGTAAATTCAACATTGTTTCATTTGACTTTTTATTGAAAAGCTAATCGATTGTCCCTTAGTGGTACACTGAAAATTCCAGTTTCATTGCGCAAAGACAGACAGAAGCTGAAATGCCTCAGTTACTGCACAATGAACTACCATAAGCCTTTTAAGACAAGCCCACAGTAGCATTTGCAGCTTAACTAATGGCTGCAGTAAGGGGTTTAGTGAAAGTTAGTTAGACAAGGAGTTGTTTTTACCCACAGAGCTAAAAACCTACGATTTACTCTCTCCTCCATTCTCCTCACATCTGCAAGGACATACAGACACACAAATGTGTGTTATGGAAAGGCAGTTTAACCAGATGTGTGGCTAAGGGTGTCAAAAGTCAATTGGGTGTATTGCTAAATGATATTGACATTTGTGCAGTGTTTCATGCAGGTGTGCGTGTGCTTGCTAAAGTTGGCACAGTTTTGATCAGCTCTGTCCTACCTGGCACCTCCCACAGGCGATCTCCTGCCAGGGTCAAGTGGTGCTCCCATTGGTGGCTCCTCACCCAGTGAATGAGTGTCTTTGCTAAGCAACTCTGCCCCCATAGCAGCAGGCCGACTTTCATCTGATGACCCCATCTGGGCCCGGGGCTCCTCCCCCCACAGTTTGGAACGTCTTTGGAATAGGTAGCGTGGACGGCTGGGGCCTGTGCTGGGTGGGTGTGGAAGCAGCTCACTGTCTGATGACTGTTTAAGCAGTGGGTCCCTGAGATGGGCGGGGCGACCACGCCCCACCCCACAACGTGGTTTGCTTGCATGAGCGGAGTCTGTGCTCTCTGAAGACAAAGTGGACATGCTGGAGACTGTGGAAACAGTACTGGTGGTCTCCATATGAGGGTCTTCAACCCCAGAGTCTGCTGTTGAATCACTTGCTTTACCAGAGGAGGTCTTAGCAATGGATGGCCGTGACCCGCTAGGTGAAATGCTCAGAGTGGCTTTGGATGTTTCTTTAATTAGAAGGCCATTAGCAAAAGGTTGAGGCGGTGGAACCAGGCCTATTTTCCGAAGCTCCTCTCTGGTTTCCTCATCACTGGATGAGAGCAATGCAGGGGGAAGTGTCACTGTGTAGGGCTCCGCTTCCTCCTCTGAGCTCATAGTCATACTTCGAGCAGTCAGATTGGAAAGAGTAGGGGCAGGGGAAGGTAGAGTGGGTGGGACTGCTGGTGGGGTATGTTCTGTATCCATCAGCGCAGGTTGGATATTTTGCACCCCGGGTGGAGCGAGCGCCTCTTCAAGGCTTCTTCCAGACCCTGGGCTACCACTAGTCACTTGGCTGGCCGTTTCTGTGATGCTGACTGGTTCATCTCTCCAGGAATTAGATGGAGGAGCCTCAAGAGGAGCAGGTGGTGTTGCTCCTCCTTCTGTCTCGGGCCTTTCCACTGCTCTACCTTGAGTGGGCGAAGGTGTGGGCGAAGGTGTGGGGGTGGGTGTATTTCGGCCACTAAGTGCACGTTCTCGTGCAGCCAGTGCAAGTGCTAAAGGTGATGAAGGATCGAGTGGTCGACCTGTTAGAGGGTGTATAAAAGTTGTCCCCCCTGGTGGTGGGCCAGGAGAGAGCATTGGTGCAGGTGGAGGTAACTCAGCCAACTCATCCACTGAGTGAGACTGAGAGAGTAATGGAGTTGTCTGTGGCTCTGTTGCTCCCCCTTCTACAGACAGAAAAACGCTAGGCCTGCGTCGAGCCCCAGGAGGTGTGATCCTAGCTCGCTCAGAGAGAACCTGCTGTTGGAACTGCTCCGCCCGGCTGCTGTGAGGAATTCGTGAACCTCCCAATGGAGAAGGGTCTCGGCTAGAATGAGCAGCAGCTCCCTCCTCGACTGGTCCTTGTTTGACTAGTGGGCTCTTTCTACGCTGAGGTTTGGTGGGAGTATAGACAGCACTTAATCGACCTACATTAGCATACGGATTCTCCACAGGTGGTCCACGCCTACGACCACGCTCTGGAGGAACCGGTCCAGAGGTAGGCGTTTGCGGTCTTGTAATAGGGGTAGGCTCCACTGGCAAATGGCTGGTGTCCTGAAGAATGATCATGGAGCGTGTTTTTCGCTGGCGATCTGTTGTGACTGGGCCATGGATTTTCGGCTCTGCTCCTGGGCGGAAGCTTGAGCGACTCTGGTTGGCAGCACGTGAAGGGGGCGGAGGTGGAAGAAAGGATGGAGGTGGCCCTGAATCAAGGAAATAGGGAGTCGGAGGTGGTGGGGGAGCTGTCTGTGGAGGGGGTGGGATGCTATCTTGTCTAAAGCTGTCAGTCATTGAGGAACTTCTTGGAAAGCGATGCTCTCCGATCAGGGCTGAGATTCTATCATCCTCAGGAGCACCTATAAAACAATTCTCAGTGAGACTTGTTGTGAACAAGGATTAAATTGCTGTTGATAATTATATTTAAACAGCGTTTTTTTTTTTATATATGTGTCATTAGTTAATGCAAAGGGAAATTTAATGAGAATGTTAGTGTATGCATGTGCCGTCTGATACATTACCAAATGACTTGGTTCTTGACATCCCCCGAGGGAGCTGCATGTGACTTTTGTCTACAGCCAAAGATAATTCGCTTATTGGCAAACCCTGCCTTTCTAACAAAGACTAAAAAAGAACAACAAAAAACACACATAGTCAGATTTTGGCAAAACTTCAGATATTATCAGAACAATAAGCAAATCACAGTTTCTGATTAATCAGGTATTAAAGAAACGCACATAAAATGCAGTCACAGCTAATTCCATTTTCCAACCTAAAGACAATATGCATTATAAACAAAAGCTGATCAGCAGCCAGGATTTTTCTGGCACAATTTTGTTTACTGTTCTACAGTGGTGATGCATAACACTAGTAGTAGTACACTACGTTACAAATTGCCTACTGCAATATACTGTAAAACAAAGGCTTTGCATATTAGTGTTTTTTATTTATTTATTTTATTTTAGAAAATTTGATGTAAATCTATTTTTAATAATAAACTATAATTATATTTAAAATATTTAAATGGTGTATATATGATTTTTGTAATGTTGATTTAAAAGAACTTTTTATTTTTAAATGACATATGTTTATGTGTATCAGACTCACACTGATCTCAGCCTGTGTGATACGGCGACTTGTGGGTCTCTGTTTCACAGTGGCTGCTCTGGAGTCTGAATCCACTGGCCGCTGCCTCATCACTACAACCTGTTCCTTTGGCGAACTCAACATCTCATCCAACTTCTCTGTGAGGGATACACACAGATGCACACATGCACAGAAACACTTAATACACATTCTTAAGCTGCACTCTGGTCCGTCCTCAAAATCAAATCACAGAAGACCAAACACAATTACCTAATGCACTAGAAAACACACGTACGTATATCACAATGTGCTATATAAACACAGATTACATTACATTACACATGTTTATAATATACACTGTCTGTAAGAACACATTTATATTCACAAATACATCATAAAGCACATACTGTACATATGGTTTTTCTAAAATCCACAAATGAAAAACAAACACATACACTACTGGGTTTTAAATACAAATCTCAGGCAAAAAAAAGCACAAGCTAAAAAAAAGGTTAAACAAATCCATTCAGGACATCACATGCTAACCATAATATAAAACTAGTAAATGATATCAACGACGTGAGACTGTTTCCATATCTTACCTCCCCTCCTTCTCCTTGACGCTTGTGGACAAGAAGGACAAATCTATAGTTCCTGATATTGCTCATAGATGTGTGCACTTTTCATTAGAAATGAATGAGCAAAGCTATCACAGCACAATCACTCACACTCCCTTTCATAGCTGTATCATTTTCACAGAAAGAACAGACTTTAATTTGAATGCAGACTGTTGCTGGAAAAATTGATTGTGCCCTCGAATTTAATGATAGCAGCTGTTTAAACTTATCTGAGATCTAGCGTAATGCAAGAAGGTGTGCGTTTCCTTGTTTGTTTGCTTGCTTGTATGAGCATCTGTCTTACCCAGCTCCTCCAGTTCTGCAGTCATGCTTTTTGAGCGCAGGGTCAGGCTGGTGCTTGGGTCTCTCTTGGGAGGTGGTGGGGCTAATTATCAGAAGGAACAAGAAATGCAATATTTATAATGCAGCATTTTGCAGCAGTCCCTAGTTGTTCAAGTTCTTTAAAGGAACACTGTACATTTTTGAAAATAGGCTCATTTTATTATCATTAGCATCTCGCTGCAGAGTTTTGATCATTTTTTTCTGTTTAAAACTTGACTTTTCTGTAGTTATATTGCATTCTAGGGCTGATGGAAAATTAAAAGTTGCTATTTTATATGGCTAGAAACTATTCTTGTTGTGGTGTAATAATCAAGGAACTTTGCTGCTTTATTATGGTTGCAACAGGCTCAACTATTATGCAGCACCTGGAAATAATCCATATAGTCAAAATTAATAAAACACTTTAATCATTTTTAAGCAAAATGCTAATGCTCAAATCCAATTTATTGATCTAAAAATGCCCCCACCAACCCGCAAATCAGCAGAATGGACTAAATAATGGTGAAAACCAACTGTTTAAATCTAGGGGAGTTCTAAAATGAGCTTATTTTCACAAAAGTGGAGTGTTCCATTAAGTCCAGTTAAATAAAATTGCATTGTGTATGCATTAAAGTGAGTTGAGGGTAAGAACCTTTTTTGCGAACAACGTCTCCAGTGTCAGGTTTGCGTGTAACAGACACCACCTTCATTACTAGCCGACTTCCACCTTGCCGAATCAGTGATACCACCTGCCTATGTCCCACCTTTACTACGCTCACACCATTTACCTGAGAGGTGTGGGGAGAGATAAAGAAAGATGCAACACAAGTAGAAACCCAGCAGATGCACAAGAACATTCATCAGTCTAAAAAGTCAACATGAAATGTAAATTAATTTAGTGTATTTAAAAATGTTTTGGTAAATGACACATTTTTGCATGCTTCATTAAAATAAATTAATTGTACTTTAATCAAATGACAGACTTATCTTCTAATTTATGCAATTTATACAGTATAATCTCATTCATAAGTCCCCATGCAACATTGTTTCCCTACGTACATACATTTCACTCAGATGACTAACACAGAAGATGTATTGCTACTTTCATTACATTGCAATTTTAGACTTTTTTTTATTAATAAACCAACAACCAGACAACTAACACCCCTAGTGTTATTCAGGGATCTTATTAAATGTCCTTTTCCTATCTCCGCCATAAGTCATTTTGGTTTTTGGTAATTTCACTAGAATTAACTAAGCTGGCTTTAAACTTCTGAAACAAACTCCAAACTAATTTCACCTTGGCTTTATTTTGTTTGAGTTATTTAAGTATCAACGGGCTTTAATTTAGGCAGGTTTTTGAGTTTCATTCTGTGGTGGTAAACTGACTCTTTAAACATTTTTACCTCTATGAGGAAATCCCCTGTCCTTAATCCTGCCCTCCACGCCACTCCCTCCAGGTCCACTGACTCCAAGTATTGCAGTGCAGGAAAAGCAGGAGTAGGTGTGAACTCCTCTATGGGCGTCTCAGCTAATAAGAAAAAAACATCTATTTATAGCATCTGCGCAGTTTGAGGATTACATTCACTCTCATGTGCATGTGTGCATTTCAGACCTTTAGCTCCCCGAAGCACAAAGCCGAACCCTTCGCTGTCTCTCTTCTGCAACGTTGCACTTTTTTCTTCTATAACATAATCACTGTGCATTTACAGAAATCAATAGTGAGAGGTGCTGCACTTCCAAAATCCCACACTTGGAATAATCAGAATAAATATCAAGATTGAAAACACATAGTAGCACTCTACTCAATTAATTTTAATTGTATGCATGGTAAAAAAAAACACAGAAATTCTCAGAAAGACTAGATGATCTATGGCGTTTTCAAAATATGCAGCACGATGTATGTACTGTGTAGTGTATACAGTACCTGTAAGAGGTATAGTTGTCGTAGGAGCCAACAGTGTAGTGCCTGAATAGTCTCTTGGTGCGGTCTTCTCTTGTTTCTGAGAAACAGTCCACATCAATAACAATGATATCTGAACGTTATACAGCAGAATACTTTTATATTAAGCTTTTGTGCAGACTCTGAATTAGGATATTGGAAAAATCTGACATTAATAATCTGCGAAATAATCTGCAATTATTTTATTTTTCCGCAACATACATTTTAATATGAATACAATTTCACCAGATGACTTCATTAACTTTATGATGATCATTTTGTAGGGGAAAGAATCGTGCAAATTAAATCTAATAAACAAACTGAAAGTAAGTAATGGTTAGGGTTTGAATTAAAGCATAGATATATATAATAGAGCACAGATGAAATAAACAGTGCTTAAGGGTTTTCTGACCCTACATCGATGTGCAGCTCTATTCTGAATGCATGTGTGTGTGCACTGACCAAGTCGTGGGTCATACTGTCTCATCTGGACTTCCTCTACACAGTGAGCAGGAAACCAGCCAGTCCGTCCTTTTACTGAGCCTTCCCAGAATCCTCCTTCACCGATGCTTAGCACTAGTGGAGACATGAACAAATTGTTAAA
The DNA here is from genome assembly GCF_052040795.2 of Danio rerio. NCBI lineage: Eukaryota > Metazoa > Chordata > Actinopteri > Cypriniformes > Danionidae > Danio > Danio rerio. Next base: position 10,072,032 of record NC_141024.2, read on the forward strand.
TGCTGGATTTGAATTGTTTTCCACAGTCAGATTAGTTTTTGTAGCTAGTTTTGTTTGTTGTTTCATTTTAGATCATAGTAGAACTGTAATGGTGAGTGACTATCATTTGCTTATCACTGGTGAGTCTTTATCATTTACTTTACCAAATGGTTTTGTTAATAAATATTATTGCTTCACCAATGTTCCAGTCTCAAAATTTTTTTACAGTTTTATATGTAAAAACAACTATAATATTTAAAATCTTAGGACTTTTATATATTTATAAACATTTGACCTGTTAAACCACCAAACATTTGCGTGAAAATCAATTCTTACACTAATTTAAACAGTTGGCAAAACAGTGTCTGTGCAAAACGTGAAATATGAGCTATGAAAACAAAATCTAGTGGAAATTATGCATAATTTCTAATCAATGCATTAAATTCCTTTGAAAAACATATAGTTTTTAACATTTTGTGTGTGATAATTGAATAAATTATCCCATTTATTATTCCACAATGTTCATAAGGAGGTTAAAAAAGGAAGAAATACAGAATTCTCCTTTATGCATGTATATTAACAACTAAATGTTGTCAGCAATTAAAGTCATTAGAAAGGAGAACGTTCATATTGTTTAACTCTTGAAAGTCGACAGGGTTTAAGTATTAGATGAAACTCTCATTCAGAAGGTGACTGATTACAGCATGAATGTAATGTGATCTTATTGCCTCTTGTCCCACAGAGAGGCTGACTGACTGACCTTTGACCCTCTCTCCTCGGTTGAGTGTGATCTCACCCTCGCCCTGTGGAGTGTGGGAGTTGATGGCGATGAAGGTTCGCCCGGGCACTGCACTGTACAGCCGCCGCTTGGGCCCTCGAGGCACCGCAGGAGGGCTCGGCTCTCTCTGTACAGGACTGCCAGGGCTGCGGACACATTAACAACCAGCCATGAGGTCAATGTCAGGTAATCAAACATTATTTTTACGAGTTCACCCTTACATCTAATCTTAAATGATGAATTTTGGCGTGCTATCTTCAAGGAGGGAGTATGGAATATACAATATAGCCCAACAGTAGAACTCTCCTCACATACCTAATTTATATAATGGATAGACTAGAATAAGGGTGAGGAGATTTAGGGGTGGAGGAGGGATGCCAGAAAACCTCTTAAGATGGTGAGGTGGCTGGATATTTATACGTGTCAAGTGCTGGTTAATGTGATCAACTGAATGGTGTGCATCTGTGCCGAAGGTTGACAGAATCATAATCATAATAATTTTACAGATATTATATCTCTTTTATCTTTAATATTATGTTCTGATAACATCTAATGTTCGAAATATTATAGAGCTATGCTATTATTGAAACGTTTGCTGTAATAAGTCAATCATTTGCTTCTGATTTGCAAAGATATCAGTATTACTGAACTTGATGACTTTACCTGAATTTTGACTTTGTCAACATCGAATGTCAGAGATCTTATTAGACATAATATAACATAATGACATAATTTTAGAGAAATATTTCAATGTTTATTTTAATAAGTCAGTCATTTGCATATGGTTTGCAAAGATATCATTATGACTCAACTTGATGACTTTACGTGACGTTTTAACTAATTATAATAATAGTTATAACAGTAATAAAATCACAGTATGTTCATATAAATTATATTATAGTACATATACAGTAACTTGAGATTATAAGTGTATATCAACCATGAATTAATGCATATTAATGCACCTGTATTTAAAGTATTAACATTATTATTACTTATTATCATATTTAAGATTATAATTACAATGACCAGTTATAATATGTAAGTAAAAACTAATTAAAACTATTAATACAAATTTACCAGAGTGATACTAAATGAACGCTGTTCCACAATTTCCACCTAAATGATCAGTTTTGGTATTAAACTTTGATCATAATGCATTTATTACACAGTAAAAAGGTTATGCATGATCTAATCCATTCCGTTTAAATTAAAACCAAAACATTAAATAAGAATAGGCTAAATGAAACCGATTTATTCTGGAAGTTGCATTCAAATGAGCTTGGATTTAACAGAAAAGCACGATGTGCCACTGAAAAAACTATTAATTTGGATTTACTACATTTTAATTTTCAGGTAAGTGGTTGCAAACAGTTTATATGGGCTAAATTTAAAAAATATGAAGTTGAACATTACTAGATTTAATTTGTTTGTTTAAATTCAGCCCATATAAATTGTTTGCAACAATTAATTACCTTAAAAAATGTAGTAAATGTAACGAATCATTTATTTTTCATTGTACACAAATAGTATTGGAGAAGCATCTCTCGTCACCTGAGGTGTCCTCCAGAGCGTGTGTGTCTCCTGAGGCTGCGTGTATGTGTGTGAGCAGCCTGCGGGCTCCGCTGAGACGGGACCGTGTCGTCAGGCTCCAGAGGCGGCAGGCTGCGCAGGGAGGGGGCTGGAGAGGGAGCCGTTAAAGTCTCATCCAGAGCGTTATCACTGGCCGATCGCATCAGAGAGCGACGTGGAGACACACAAACCGCACGCCGCCGGGACGAATAAGAAGGGGTCTCCCTGAAAGGCACTTTTATAGGAAGACAGGGACATAGTTATGCACACCACAACATAAAAAACACACAGAGCTACACTGAAAAAATGTCTCATTTGATTTACTATATTTTTGAATGTAGGTGGTTGCAAACAATTGAAATGGACTGAATGTAAACAAAAATAAATAAATTAATTAATTAATTTGTTTTGTTTAAACCAGCTCATATAAATTGTTTGCAAGCACTTACTCCAAAAAAATTGAATAAATCCAATGTATACATTCTTTCAGTGTATATTACTATAATGTTGGGACCCACTTTATATGAACTGTCTTTAAGTACCATGTATTAACATTTAAATTAATCGTTTGATACAATGCAATTATTGTGCGCATATTTGAGTACATTCCTGGGATAACACCTGTAATTAAACTGTCACTAACCTTAACCACATCCCACCTCACTTGCAACAAAAGGGGAGTACAACAAAAGCACAATAAGTGCATTGCACCTAACAATTACATTTTTTGCAACTACATTGTAGTTAAAGACACCCAATATTAACTGGGACCTACTGTTGTAATATTCTAAACCAATGATAAAAATCTAGGAAAATCTCCATGCTTGTAATATAAAACCATGTAAATTTGTGGGAGATAACAGACATGCACGTGACAAACGATTAATACCACACACACACACACACACACACACACACACACACACACACATACATACCAATTATGAAAAAAGAAATAAGTACTTTGGACTGTAGTTTGGCTCTTACTACTGAAAATAAGATTTATTTAGATAGATGTATCTTTTATATATATATTTACATCATTAAACCAAGAGCCATTTGAAAACTGCAGTCATTTAAAAAAAAAATTTAAGATTTAATTTTGCATTTACTATGATAGGACAATACAGGAAGAGAATGGAAATGATGGCGTACACCCGCAGTACAGTTGCACTATTTATCAATTTTTTTATCCAATTGTTTAGTATGCAGTTTCTCATTGCTGGGTTGTGGCTAGAGGGGTATCCGCGTGTAAAACACATGCTAGAGTAATTGGTGAGTCATTCCGCTGTGGTGACCCCTGATAAATCAGAAGGATAGTGAGTGAGTGAGCGTTTAATATGCAGTTTTGTTGGATCAAATCGATACAGGTGCTCATAGATGTGAGTGAACTCAATCAGAATTTAGAAAAGAAGAAAGCATTTTAATGTTCAAATAGTGCAATGCCATTTACCAGGAAAGTTATCAAAAAACCTCAGCAACATTAAATGACCCACTAGACCAGAGTGCCCTCTGTAATGGATTCCTGAAGAATCCTATCAGTTGTGAATAAAACCCATTTTCGCCTGTCGAATGGATCAGGAAACTCTCCAGGAGGCTGGCATGGATGTGTTCAAGACTATCATGAAGAAACGGACTAGCAGAACAGATTAAACTTTATCAGGCTGAGATGGAGACCAGTCACTCATAATGGGAAACCTAGCACCTCATCTGTGAACCCCGGTGTAAGAACGGCTGCCGTTTAAGCTTTTGTAATACATTCAATTAATTTGAATTGAAATATAGGGGTCATTTTGAAAAACATTAAAGGCTGCATGTTTTTAATGGTTCACGCTTTATGGATGTAAATATAAAGAGGTCTCATCAATCAAATAAATAACAGTGATTTTGTCAGTGTCAGTTTGTGATAGTTGTGAGTTAGTTGCTGTTTTTGTCCCTGCATATTGTTTTTTTTTTCTTTGCTAAATTTAAGTATGGTACGTTCTTGGTTTCCCAGCATGCTCTAAGTATATCTGTAGCTGAGAAATATAAATATGTAATGTCAAATATGAAATATTGTTGAGAATGGAGTGACGGTTGACAACTAAGTGACTCATGCACAACTATCACAACAGGTGAAAAACAAGCACTTATGTAGAAGAAGTCTTGAAGAAGTCTTGAAAAATTCACTATAAGAATATTATTCTTATTTTCACATATATCTTACAGGCTATACAAGGAAATCTAATGAAAAATTATTAAAGGGATAGTTCACCAAATATACAGATTTTTCATCATTTACTCAAAACCAATTTATTTGAGTTTCTTCTTTCTTCTGTTGAAAACAACAGAAAATATGCAGTTAATATGAAGTTTTGTTAGATCAAATCGATACAAATGATCAAAGATATTTCATAAGGAAATAAGGAAATTTTATGAAAAATATGAGGAATTCTGAATGAAAAATATAACAACTTTCTTATGGAAATCTTAAGAAAAATTGTCTCATTAAGTGAAGTTTAATTCTAAAGCAATTTCGTGAGGAGCACTTGATTATGATTGTCCATGGCTGGTCCCGCATTAGCAAACCAACACATGATTCACCATCAGATGATTCCTAACTCACTAGAAATAATCAGAGCTTCTTACATCAGTATCTTCGTCTTAAAGAGTACCCCCTTCCACCTTTACTCCTCCCTTATTTTCTAAATTGGGTGACATGGCGGCCCAGTGATTAGCATTGTTGCCTCACAGACAGAATGTCACTGGTTAAAAATCCTTACTGGACCAGTCAACGTTTCTCTGCGGAGTTTGCATGTTCTCCCCATGTTTGCGTTCATTTCCCCCAGGTTTCCTCTCACTTCCAAAACATGTGATAATTGACCATAGCAAATTGGCACTATAGACAAGCTCTTAGTAAGCAGTAGCTATCCCTATAATCTGTCATTTGCCATTAACAAATTCATCGAGATCTAACTGAGCTTAAACTCCCCTCTCGCCCTGCTCACAGTGAACTCTTGAAAGGCAAAGTTCAAAAATTACAAAACCAATTTATTTGAGTTTTTTCTTCTGTTATATTTTTTTCTGAAGATATTTAAAAGAATGCTAGTTTCTTGCACTCATTGACTTCCATATTATTTTTCCCCTACCATGGAAGTCAATGGATGCAAGAAACCAGCATTTTTCTAAATATCTTCCTTTGTGTTTAACTAAAGAAAGAAACTCAAAAGGGTTAAAACCACATGAGAGTAAATTGTGAACTATCACTTAATGGATTAATCTAAATTGCGGATCTGTTTCAATAAGTGAAGTTTATGTCTAATCTAATTTCAAGAGGATCTTGTGCTTATGATTGCTTGCGGCTGGTCCCGCATTATTCAATTTATGATTCACCAATCAGATGATTCCTAAGCCACTATAAATACCCTAAGTTCCATATAACAGCCATCTTTGTTGTAAAGAATATCCCCTTCCACCCCTACTCCTCCTCTTTCCTAGATGGGTGGCACGGTGGCCCAGTGGTTAGCACTGTTGCCTCACAGCAAGAATGTCACTGGTTTTAGTCCTTACCAAGCCAGTCGACGTTTCTGTGCAGGTTTTACATGTTCTCCCTGTGCTCACGTGGGTTTTCCCGGGTTCCCCGGTTTCATCCCACCGTCCAAAAACATGCGACTTAAATTAAGCACTATAGACACCCAGCCAATTCAGCACTATAGACATTCTCCTTGTAAGTAGTTATCTCTTACGAGCAATCACTATCTGTTCATTAGCTACTACAGCAGGAGAGTTCTTGAGATCTACCTAAGCTCAAACTCCCCTCTTGCCTTCCAAAAAGTTGGGCCCCAGGCTCGAGGATCTTATGAACTCAGGGCTCTCTCCCGGGATAGCGTGCCAAACAAGCTTTATAATCAATCATCAGCTAAGTGTGAACTCTTGAAACGCTTTATCGATTAGGAAGGATGCTTTCATTCTTATTATTCAGCTGGTTTTACTATACTGAACAAAATGGATGATGTGACCTCTTTAAAGATCTAATTTAGTATCTAGATAAAAATCAATGCTGCAGGTGTACAGAACCACAACACGTAGGGTTAAAATAAAACTGCAAAAACTTCAAATAAACACAGACACACACACACAAAGTGGGTGTGAGGAAGAAGTTGCAATGATGAGTGGCTCAAATACATCATGAAGACCAAACGGAGAGATGATCAGCACATGAAACACACTCAGATTACACTGAAATTACAAACAGATGACTCACAGATTACATCACACAGAGCATGACTGAGATTTACAAAGAGAAACACACACAAATCGTAGAGAGATTAGCCCACATACACTGCTATGACAGAGTTTGCATCACTTATTCTTAAATTAGAAATCTAGATTGACTGTCTGAAATTTAACAAAACTATGCTATTATCCTTTTATGGTTTTTGTGTGTTGCACACTATGATGAAGTTACAAGATCCATGCAGCTTGATGTAATAAAATGCTGTCATTTCTGCTTTTACTACTCTGAAAGGAGCACTTGTGCCACATCCACTAGATTAAATAATAAATTGAGGCTTTATCTGAAGTGATACCCAGTAATGGATTTAAATCAGAGTGAACAGTCTAGCCCGCTAAAGCATGTATTGGTGTTGTGTTGCTGTGCAGATTAAAATAGACCCAAGATTTTCAATGCCTGAAGCCTCAAGTGGTTCAAACTCACCAACATCTGAGGTTTTATGGATCTTTATGATTTCTGCCAAGTCAAAGTTCCCTGCGATGATAGCAACCTGCCAGAAACAAAGTGTACAATATGTTGAGCGTTTATTTTGAGGAATCGTAAAAGAGCAAGTGCTGGGCCTTGAGACGCGCTACCTGAAATGCTGTTTGGTTGTTGTAGTTTTTGATTTCTTTATTTGCTCCTCGAAACAGGAGAACTCTAGCACAGCCTTCCTGTAAATATGAAAAAAAAACAAAAGAAACAGCAGAGGAAAAAATGAGAGGAGGTTATAGTTATAGCACTGTGCAAACGTGTAGGTTTCGTATATGATTTGATTTCCAGCTAAGTTTAATAACTATATACAGTACAGTTGCAGCAAAGTCCTAGCTTATGGCGTACTGTTAGGTACTGTATACTGAGTTTATCTACTTAAGTGAAACAGAAATTGGCCAGTTATGAAATCAATTAATAATTAAAGCTGCAAGCAGCGATGATAGGGACCTCGCACCCGGGCTCACCGCCGCCCGGTGGTCTCAGGATGACAGAGAACAGCGAACAGTAATAATTTAAGCCGATATATTTAAAAAATCTGAGAAAATCACCGATTTATGTCAAACCTCCTCCTCTCAGCAGGTGGCGCTATGACTGTGACTCAAGATTGGCATGTAGATGTCACCAGGAGAGGAATCTTATCAACCATGTGAAGTTTCAGGCAGATCGAACATTGTTTAGCTGAGTTATAAGCCAAACTGCCTTTTGTCAGCAGGTGGCGCTACGACAGACTCAACGTTGTTATGTAGATGTGTTCAGGAGAGGACTTTTATCAACCATGTGAACTTTCAGGCAGATCGGACTTTGTGTGGTTGAGTTATAATGCAAACTACCATCTGCCAGCAGGTGGCGCTATAACTGTGACTTAAGATTGGCATGTAGATGCCTTCAGTAATGGAATTTAATCAACCATGTGAAGTTTCAGGCAGATCGGATGTTGTTTGGCTGAGTTATAAGCCTATCTACCTTCTGCCAGCAGGTGGCGTTATGACTGACTCATTACTGTTTTGGGGATGTGTTCAGAAGAGGACGTTTATGAGCCATGTGAAGTTTCAGGCTGATCTGATTTTGTGTGGTTGAGATATAAGGACTTCCTGTTCCACGGCGAAGTGTTGAGGTTTGTCATGCCGCCACGGACACGCCCCTCTGCGAAAACTCTAGATCTTGACAATATATCATCACTTAAGCTTTCAGATAACAACCCACCAAACTTGGTGCTGATACAAAAAAAATAGTGGGAGGAGTTTATTACTCTGTAAATCATGACATTTCCTGTGGCCAGCAGGTGGCGCTGTAACTGTATTTGGATATCGGCATGTAAACGTGTTCTGGTCTGGACTCTTATTAAACATGTGAATTTTGAGGCAGATCGGATAATGCATGCCTAAGTTATAATGACTTCCCGTTTTGTGGCGAATCGTCAAAGTTTGCGGGGCCGCCACGGACACGCCCATCGACAAAAACTATAAAGCTCCGCAATTTAACATCGCCAAGGCCTTTAGATGACAAAACCCAATTTTGGTGTCGATAGCATAAAATCCCTAGGAGGAGTTCGTTAAAATACAACGCCTGAAAATGGCAAAAATGCCACTTATTTGCAGCAGGAAGTTAAAAATATCCGACTTCCTGTTGGGTTTGAGATATAGCTCCAAGAGACTTTTTCGTATGTTTTGGCGTGTTTGAGGTGTGTGCCAATTTTCGCGCATGTGCGTGATTCGTAGATCAGGGGCTCGTCCGTTTAATTTTTCTAGGTGGCGCTGTCGAGTCATTTTGCCACGCCCACTTCAATATTGTTATGTAGATGTGTTCAAGAGATGACGTATATCAACCATATGAAGTTTCAGGCTGATCAGACTTTGTGTGGTTGAGTTATGAGGACTTCCTGTTCCATGGCGAAGCGTTGAGGTTTGTCATGCCGCCACGGACACGCCCCTCTGCAAAAACTCTAGATCTTTACAATATATCACCGATAGAGCTTTCAGATGACACCACTCAAATTTGGTGCTGATACGAAAAAATTTGTGGGAGGAGTTTGTTACAGGGTAAAACATGTCATTTCCTGTGGCCAGCAGGTGGTGCTATAACTGTAACTGGATATTGACATGTAAACATGTTCAGGTCAGGACTGTTATTAAAGGTGTGAATTTTGAGGCAGATCGGATAATGCATGCCTGAGTTATAACGACTTCCTGTTTTGTGGCGAATCGTCAAAGTTTGCGAGGCCGCCACGGACACGCCCATCGACGAAAACTCTAAAGCTTCGCAATTTAACATCGCCAAGGCCTTTAGATGATAAAACCCAATTTTGGTGTCGATCGGATAAAATCCCTAGGAGGAGTTCGTTAAAATACAACGCCTGGAAATGGCAAAAACGCCACTTTTTCGCCGCAGGAAGTCAAAAATATCCGACTTCCTGTTGGGTTTGAGATATGGCTCCAAGAGACTTTTTCGTATGTTTTGGCGTGTTTGAGGTGTGTGCCAATTTTCGTGCATGTGCGTGATTCGTGTATCGGGGGCTTGTCCGTTTAATTTTTCTAGGTGGCGCTGTCGAGTCATTTTGCCACGCCCACTTCCGAGACCCATATCAACCTGCTATTTACACCGCGATTGGTGTGTGTGCAAAATTTCATGAGTTTTCGGGCATGTTTAGACCCTCAAAAGTGCCCCGATAGGGGGCGGAATAATAATAATAATAATAATTAAAGCTGCAAGCAGCGATGATAGGGACCTCGCACCCAGGCTCACCGCCGCCCGGTAGCCTCAGGATAACAGAGAACAGCGAACAATATTAATTTCAGCCGATATATATAAAGAACCTGAGAAAAATCACAGATTTATGCAAAACTTCCTCCTGTCAGCAGGTGGCGCTATAACTGTGACTCAAGATTGGCATGTAGATGTCTTTAGGAGAGGCATCTCATCTAACCTGTGAATTTTCAGGCAGATCGGACATTGTTTGGCTGAGTTATAAGCCAAACTACCTTCTGCTATCAGGTGGCGCTATGACTGTGACTCAATATTGTTATGTGAATGTGTTCAGGGGAGGACTTTTATCAACCATGTGAAGTTTCAGGCTGATCGGACTTTGTGTGGTTGAGTTATGAGGACTTCCTGTTCCATGGCGAAGCGTTGAGGTTTGTCATGCTGCCACAGACACGCCCTTCTGTGAAAATTTCAGACCCTAACAAAATGTAATTGCTAGAACTTTCAGATAACAACCAACCAAACTTGGAGCTGATACGAAAAATTTTGTGGGAGGAGTTTATTACTCTGTAAATCATGACATTTCTTGTGGCCAGCAGGTGGCGCTGTAACTGTATCTGGATATTGGCATGTAAATGTGTTCAGGTCAGGACTCTTATTAAACATGTGAATTTTGAGGCAGATCAGATAATGCATGCCTGAGTTATAATGACTTCCGATTTTGTGGCGAATCGTCAAAGTTTGCGAGGCCGCCACGGACACGCCCATTGACAAAAACTCTAAAGCTTCACAATTTAACATCGCCAAGGCCTTTAGATGACAAAACCTAATTTTGGTGTCGATCAGATAAAATCCCTAGGAGGAGTTCGTTAAAATACAACGCCTGGAAATGGCAAAAATGCCACTTATTTGCCGCAGGAAGTTAAAAATATCCGACTTCTTGTTGGGTTTGAGATATGGCTCCAAGAGACTTTTTCGTATGTTTTGGCGTGGTTGAGGTGTGTGCCAATTTTCGTGCATGTGCGTGATTCGTAGATCAGGGGCTCGTCCGTTTAATTTTTATAGGTGGCGCTGTCGAGTCATTTTGCCACGCCCACTTCACTATTGTTATGGGGATGTGTTCGAGAAAGGACTTTTATCAAGCATGTGAAGTTTTAGGCTGATCGGACTTGGTGTGGTTGAGTTATAAGGACTTCCTGTTCCATGGCGAAGCGTTGAGGTTTGTCATGCCGCCACAGACACGCCCCTCTGCGAAAACTCTAGATCTTCACAATATATCATCGCTAGAGCTTTCAGATAACACCACTCAAATTTGGTGCTGGTACAATAAAGTTTGTGGGAGGAGTTTGTCACACTGTAAAACATGTCATTTCCTGTGGCCAGCAGGTGGCGCTATAACTGTATCTGGATAGTGGCATGTAAACGTGTTCAGGTCAGGACGCTTATCAAGCGTGTGAATTTTGAGGCAGATCGGATAATGTATCACTGAGTTATAACGACTTCCTGTTTTGTGACGAATCGTCAAAGTTTGCGAAGCCGCCACGGACACACCCATCGACGAAAACTCTAAAGCTTCGCAATTTAACATCGCCAAGGCCTTTAGATGACAAAACCTAATTTTGGTGTTGATCGGATAAAATCCCTAGGAGGAGTTCGTTAAAATACAACGCCTGGAAATGGCAAAAACGCCACTTTTTCGCTGCAGGAAGTTAAAAATATCTGACTTCCTGTTGGATTTGAGATATGGCTCCAAGAGACTTTTTCGTATGTTTTGGCATGTTTGAGGTGTGTGCCAATTTTCGTGCATGTGCGTGATTCGTGGATCGGGGGCTCGTCCGTTTAATTTTTCTAGGTGGCGCTGTCGAGTCATTTTGCCACGCCCACTTCCGAGACCCATAATAAACGTAAATTTTCGCCACTTCTGAGGCGTGTGCAAAGTTCCGTGAGTTTTCGGGCATGTTTAGCCCCTCAAAATCGCGATTCATTCCGGAAAAGAATAATAATAATAATAATTAAAGCTGCAAGCAGCGATGATAGGGACCTCGCACCCGGGCTCACCACCGCCCGGTAGCCTCAGGATGACAGAGAACAGCAAACAATATTAATTTCAGCCGATGTATATAAAGAACCCAAGAAAATCACAAATTTATGTCAAACTTCTTCCTGTCACCAGGTGGCGCTATGACTGTGACTCAAGATTGGCATGTAGATGTCTTCAGGAGAGAATTCTTATCAACCATGTGAATTTTTAGGCAGATCAGTCATTTTGTGGCTGAGTTATAAGCCAAACTACCTTCTGCCAGCAGGTGGCGCTAAGAGAGACTCAATATAATTATGTAGATGTTCACGGGAGAGTACTTTGATCAACCATGTGAAGTTTCAGGCTGATCGGATATTGTGTGGTTGAGTTATAATGAAAACCACCTTCTGCCAGCAGGTGGCGCTATAACTGTGACTCAAGATTGGCATGTAGATGCCTTCAGTAGAAGAATTTAATCAACCATGTGAAGTTTCAGGCAGGTCAGACATTGTGTGGCTAAGTTATGAGCCAAACTACCTTCTGCCAGCAGGTGGCGCTATGACTGACTCAATATTGTTATGTGGATGTGTTCAGTAGAGGAATTTTATCAACCATGTGAAGTTTCAGGCTGATCGGACATTGTGTGGTTGTGTTATAAGGGCTTCCTGTTCCATGGCGAAGCGTTGAGGTTTGTCATGCCGCCACGGACACGCCCCTTTGCAAAAACTCTAGATCTTCACAATATATCATCACTAGACCTTTCAGATGACAACATCCAATTTTGGTGCTGATACGATAAAATTTGTGAGAGGAGTTTGTTACACTGTAAAACATGTCACTTCCTGTGGCCAGCAGGTGGCGCTATAACTGTATCTGGATATCTGCATGTACACGTGTTCAGGTCAGGACTCTTATCAAGCGTGTGAGTTTTGAGGCAGATCGGATAATGCATGCCTGAGTTATAGTGACTTCCTGTTTTGTGGCGAGTCGTCAAAGTTTGCGAGGCCGCCACGGACACGCCCATCGACGAAAACTCTAAAGCTTCGCAATTTAACATCGCCAAGGCCTTTAGATGACAAAACCCAATTCTGGTGTCGATCGGATAAAATCCCTAGGAGGAGTTCGTTAAAATACAACGCCTGGAAATGGCAAAAACGCCACTTTTTCGCCGCAGGAAGTTAAAAATATCCGACTTCCTGATGGGTTTGAGATATGGCTCCAAGAGACTTTTTCGTATGTTTTGGTGTGTTTGAGGTGTGTGCCAATTTTCATGCATGTGCGTGATTCGTGGATCGGGGGCTCGTCGATTTAATTTTTCTAGGTGGCGCTGTCGAGTCATTTTGCCACGCCCACTTCCGAAGCCCATAACAAACGTAAATTTTCGCCACTTCTGAGGCGTGTGCAAAGTTTCGTGAGTTTTCGGGCATGTTTAGCCCCTCAAAACTGCGATTCATTCCGCGGAAGAAGTCGGAAGAATAATAATAATAAACGGAGCAATTCCAATAGGGCCTTGCACCGTTCGGTGCTCGGTCCCTAAAAAACGGAGCAATTCCAATAGGGCCTACGCACCGTTTCGGTGCTCGGTCCCTAATTAGTTTTCTCTGCAAATTGACATGAATGGTGCAAAATAGTGGAAATGGATGGATTACTAACCAAATAAACACAATTTTTTTTTTTTACAAAACTTTGTTTTAAGCACCTGAAAATGCAAGATGACAATGTTAATGTAATTATATCTTTGTACACTAGGGATGATAGTTTTATTTGTCTGTGATAATATTGCGATATGAAAAGATGGTTTGAATAGCTTGATTTGGCAGTTTTCTGGAGAGTCTAATAGTAATTAGTTACAAAAATTGAATAATTACAATGCAAAAAATGCTTTTCTTTCTTTGCTTTGTCCTGTTTATAGTCCAAATATTTACAAATTCTTAGATCAAGTAAATTAATTTAGTTTTTTTTATTAATAGTTTTTGCCCTTAAAACAAGGTGTCTAAAAAGGTGTTTTGTTGCATAAATCGTATTAATTCTGTATAAATATATAATTAAACAAAATAAATCTTTGTGACCAAACATAATAATTTTTGTGCTCAAATATTATAAACTTTCTTGAAATGCTCAGTCACATGCCTTAAAAACACATGCAAACTCTACAAATCACATGCTTTCTGTGGCTCCTGGTCAATTATATTTCAGACTTAACATTACGTATCTTGAAATGTCACTATTGCAGATACGCACATTACGAAATCGATATATTGTGCAATTTGTGAAACCAGTGACATCATATGTGTGACCAACCAGCACGCACAGGACGTCAACATGCCATCCGATTACTGAACCCCAACGTCATGGCAATTTTGTTTGAAAATGAAAATCTGGTTGACATCATAACCTAGCGTCAGGCCGACGTCAATGTCCAACTTCCATCTTAAAATCATCTAATTATCACCATCTAATAATGTGCCAGCTTGACATTGTGTGGACATTACCACTATGATGTATATCAGACGTTGGATTTTGGTTGCCATACATGACAAACAAATGTCAGTGTTTGACGTCAATATGACAGTGGTCACTTTTTGGTCACTTTCTAACACAACCTAAAATCAACCAAATATCAACATCATTTGATGTCAGTAGTGGACGTCAAAATAACGTTGTCCTCAGATGCTGGCTAGACATTGAATTTTGGTCACCTGACGTCATAACCTAAATCTAACCTAATATTTAGTTCTGATAACCCAATTAATTTTGATCTACAGGACCGTGTTTTCTCAAACAAATAGTAGTACTAGTGTTTCTTTAATGATATCGTCGTCTACTGTCATGCAGCATTTTTTATTATTTTCATGCATCTGTGAGAGCAGAGATTGTTTTGACTATAGTCGTCTGTACTGGAAATATGTTTAGAAATTTGTAGGTTTTTAGTATATAATTGTAATGTAAACTTACACTTAGTCTGACTGATATTGAAATATTTTATGCAATTGTGCTAAAATGAGTCATGATGATGTTAAGCGCAGACAGAGGTACAAATTATGTGCATTGCAATATGGAATATAATTTTCTATATAGTTCTATTTTACATATAGTTGATATTTTACAAAGCAGAAGGTCATCCTCATATTGAATACGATCAACAAAATTGCACAAACTGCACTAAAAATGCATTTATGCTTATTGCATTTTTAAAAAACTTGCCATCCTGAGCATTCGTAATAGTTTGGTTGTCGATTTAAAGGGATAGTTCACCAAAATAATGAAAATTCTGTCATCATTTAATCATCCTCCACTTGTTCCAAACCTGTTTGAGTTTCAAAATGGAACATTAAGTGCTCAGGGATAGCTTAATTCAAGTGTCGGTGCTCTTTGATTCATCAGAATAAACAGCAAAAGTAAGTCCAAGGTGCTTGAAAAATGTTGAAAAAATATTAAAATCCTCTTATTCACTTGGCTATTCCTTAAAACTGTGCTGGCTTTGTAAGGCTTTGTAATATTTTTTACACATTTTTGGAGTGCCTTGGACTTACTTTTGCTGTTTGAGTTTCTTTCTTCTGATGAACACAAAAGAAGATAGTCTGAAGAATGTTGGAGGAAAAACAGCTATAAAGTTCTGTAGATTTGTTTTGTTCCTGCTATGGATCTCAGTAGCTTTTTTTTTTTTTTTTTTTTTTAATCGTCAGAATAACTTGTTTTGTGTTCAACAGAAAAAAAATGAATTCATAGAAGTTTAGAAGCACTTTAGTGTGAGTAAATGGCCTTTTTGAAGATGAAATTCCCTTTAAGTATGGAGAGTCTGCCCATGTGTGTGTGTGTTTGTGGGTGTGTAAACCTGGTTGTAGAGGGCACACAGGTGTAGTGCTGTGTTTCCTGAGGCGTTCTGAGCGCTCATCTCCGCTCCATAGAATAACAGGTGCTCAAGGTGCTGCACGTTTCCATGACGACAAGCCTATGGTACAAAAACACACACTCGGATCACTCACCGCTGCAGGTGTAGCAAACAATAAAAAGGATATATTTAGTCACGCCGGAGAATGAAACTTCATGTAATCATTCCCTTTACGTTTAATGAGCGTTAAGCAAAAAAAAAAAAAAAAGAAATGAAGTAAACGTTACCTGATGGATCTCCTGCCAGCCGTTCTCATCGCTGTAGCCCAGCTGAGCGTGATCATAAAGCAGCAGCTCGCAGCAGTAAGGATCTCCCCCAACCATGGCACTGTGATATAACGGGGTGAGCCCACGACTGTCCTTATAGTCCGGAGACGCTCCCAGATCCAACAATGTCTGCGGACAGCACACGAAATATGACGGACATATGTGCACAGGCTCCCAACAGCTTGCGATGAGTTGTGTAAGGATGAGTCTTTCTTTGGATTGTGCGTGTGGGAGGGAAAAGTGCATCAACTCACAGTCAATGCTACATGGTTGTGCGTTTGGGCCGCTTTGTGCAGCGCCGTCAAGCCGTCTCTGGTTCTGAAGTCCAGATGGGCTCCTCCGCTTCTCAACACTTTAATCAGATCGGCACAAGTGTCCAGCTGGGCCACGAGAGTGAGAGGAGATTCTGGAAACATCACACACACACACATACACACACACGCATGCCGAGATGATTAAAAATGCTAAATGTCAAATCAGCTTCAGCGAATGCATGATTGGCTCATTTTGTCGAATGCTCTTGGCTGATTAGCATTGTTCTTGATTTACATTCATTAAAGTAGCCCAAATGTTAATGAAGGCAAACTTAAAAGGAATAGTTCACTGGTCATTGTTTGTTTATGCTGTTCCATCTCTTTATTATTTTGTTTGTTCATGGAAAGACACTGATGAAGGATCACGTCTGAAACCTTTGCTTTTCTTCCATCCTGTTGTTCATTTGATAAATTATTGAGAGCAAACATTCTCTGGAACTTGATCATGGAAAGTGCAAAATGAGATGTTTTGCAGAATGTTTGTGTTGCTTCCCAGCAGGCACCTTGATGTTTAAACAACATCAAAAAACACATCGTAAATGCATCAATGTGACATCCAAGCATTGATGGCCTTTGACCACCAAAATAATGACACAAAAAGTATTATAATTTAAAAAAATATTTATTTATCGGAAAGCTTCAATTACAGAAGACAGATTTACACTGGATTTTGCATCTCTACAGTGCAAGTGAACTACCTTGATGTCAACATTAAATTGGCATCTAGCATTAGTGTTCAAAAACACATCAAAATTGATTAGAGGACAGTCAATTTGATGTTGTTTTGACATCAAGTTAGTCAATTGACATCAGATCGGTTTACGTTTGATGTGTTTTATTTATTTATTTTATTTATGTCGTTTTGACATCAAGGTGCCCGCTGGGTTATTTCCAGACTGTAAAAAAAAAAGATTCTGATTATTTTTGTGAACTGTATTTTTTTTTTCAGACTGATTATTTCATTGAACTGGTTCTGTTTAATAAGCACATGAAACAGAGACTAAAGCAGACTAAAGTTTAAATCAGATAAAGGGCCTGATTTAATAAATAAAGACCAGCCAATCATAATAAGATTTAAAGTAATCTACTATCAACACAGGTCCCAAAATGAGTTACTAAAAAGTTTTTTGGCAAGTAAACTGACTTTTGGAAACTATTTTCCCACATGAAGCATTTAAAATAAATCTAGCACTCACCTCCGCTGTCACTATCATGAAAGTTGGGGTCCAGCCCTTTTTCCAGGAACCGGCAGACCTTATCCACACACCTCTGCTGAACATACTCCATAAACTTCTTTAAATTTGCCTGGCAGCAAAGAAAATGGTAAAAAGGATGAGCATAATAATCTATCGCTGCAAGTAAAGTAATATTAAACACTTGTCATTGGTTATGGATATTAAATTGTATTATTTACTCTTTTAAAAAGATGTAGTGGAGTCCAAAAATAATCATGCAAAACTAAATTTAGTTTTTTTTGTTTTTTGCTGCAAGAAACCTTGGACTTTAAGTTGACTTGAAGGGGAAAAGATGAATGCAACCGAACTGTATAGGTTATGGTTGTTTTAAGGGTGCTGTAAGCCATTCAAATTCTTTTACTAGCCTGAACCACGTGCCCTCTCTTCCAAACCCATCCTCTAAAGACATGCCGGCAAACATGCACAAAATGATTCACAGACAAAGAGTGTTTTTTTTCTTCTCCATGTGGCTAAGTAAATAGAAGCATAGGCCCAAGTCACGATTTTTATCTGAACCAAAAAAATAAAATAAAACAACTAGCTTACAGCACAGTGTTTTGAATAACATTATAAAAACACTTTAGCTGTGTCTCATTTCAGAGGCTGCATCCTCCGAAGGATGCATTCGAAGGGTGATGTGTCATCACGGCGTGACGAAGGCTGTCTCAGTTAAAAAAAATTGAAGGCTTTTTCAAATGCAGCCTCAAAAATCGTCCCTCATTTCCCAGGTTTGCAACCTTAAACATCCCAAGATTCATTGCGCTCTGATAACGGTAGGACGTTTTTAAAAGAAACTCTGATTGAATGTATGAATTAGGTTTATTTTACTTGGATTTCAAACACATGTTAAAAAACAAAATGAGTATGACATGTCTTACTAAAAAGTGATTTTATAGACAGTTTACATGTTGTATGTATGGATCAAAGGAAATATATTTCTAGCTTCTGTAAACCTTGCTTTGCCTTCAGATCATTTAAAATATGCAGCCTCTGAAGTGACACAACTTTTCAAATGGAAGAATGTTTATATTCAAAATTTTATGATTGGTAAACATTTAAAAAAAATAAGTCTCATGCTCACCAAGCAGCATTTTTATTCTAAAACACACTGTTGAGATTGTCACATTGTACATATACAACTGCTTGTTAAATTAAACAAAACACAATATCTATTTAATTAATTGTTGCATCCTCAGCATCATGATAGCGATTATTCTAATATGCTGATTTGAACATTATTTTTATTATCATTATGTTTTTATATTCTTCAAAATGTTGAGACTGGTGTACATTTTTTTAAATAAGCTGATTTTTTTAAATCCAAAATATTCTAAAAACTGTAATATTGTAAAATTTAGGACTGCACATTAAATTAAACAAATTACAATTTATATTCCAACATAGTTCCATCTTCAGCGTCATTCCAGCAATTATTCTAATATGCTGATTTGCTCAAACATTTCTTATAATTATTACATTTTTATATTGTTCAAAATATGCTGTGACTATTTATTGCTTACTATTTATTTAAAATATAATTTTTAGTAGTATTATAAATGTAAACTCTGCACTATCTAAGGCATCTTTGCTGAAAAAAAAAATCTGTCTAACTCCTAACTATATAATGGTAGTGCACATGAATGTTAAACATTACCTTAGTGTGCAATTTGGCCAGTTGCTTGTCATCTACATGGCTCTGAGTGTAAACACGCCTCTTGTAACGGAACTGAAGTCACACAAATGAATTAAGAGGTAAATGATAATACCACAAGCAACATGGGGCATTAGTAATGTATTAAGCGAGAGCTCTCTGTCAGCATGTATGTGCACCTCTAGGTATGGTACAGGTGTGACCGTAGGGAGAGGATACTCCCTGAGCAATCTCTCCTCATCGAGGAACTTTCCGGCACGCCCATTAAAGGCAGGGAGGTAGAGGCCATAGTTAAGCACATCGGTCAGGCTTTGTGTCAGAGTGACCAGTACTCGCTGCTTACAAACCCACACTGGAGCCTCAAGGTCCAATCGCAGGCATTTCTGGAAACACACATAGTACAGACTCTTACAACATTTATATATACATTTTAGCGGGGGACATTCACACACAGGATGCAAAATCATAGATGGGATGACATATGGGAAAAGCAGGTTTTAGTCCAGCGTGTAAACAAATACTGAGGCATGAGTATAGAACGACTGCAGCGCATAATAGTTCTGACTAGGCCAAGTACGCTTAATTATTAATGTGCAATTTAAATCCATCAAGTGTCCTTAAATGCCACAATGTTTACTGCAGCAATTAGTTCAGATCTATAAAATCGAATCTCTCCCTTTAATATTTCCTTTAAACACAGCAGGCTTAGACTTTGCTTGAGATCAAGAAATCAAAGCCTGTGCTATTTGTTCACAGATATTAAGTATCATTAGTCAGTGAGGATGTGCTGAACTCTTGACCTCTTTTGAGCATCCTTTTATGCCCTTTTTGCAAGATGTAATGTAAGATTCTGGTTGTGTATTATTAGCTTGTAATACCTGACTGACTTTTTTTAAAGGTGCAGTATGCAAGTTTGACGCCCAGTGGTTGAACTAGGTATTGCATTCCTGGATCAAAACACACGCAAGCACAGGTTGCCAGATTGAGGACCAACAGGAACGAGCCTGACTATCAAGCCTAAAGGCTAATTTTAAATTGTGTCCTAAATAAAAGCAACAACATGCGATAGAAGGAATATTTTCCATATTAAAAGCAGTTTTTGTTCTAACTAACACGAATTGATATATTAGAAATGGCTTCGATTTCTTGCTGCTGAACAACAGAAAACTGACAATGATCACCTGAGGTTCACCTCATGTGCTTTACAACAATGTGAGTTTGAAAGCCATTTTACATGACATTTAGCCAGACTACTGAAAGCAGCAGCAGGTAGTTCACCTCTTGAATATAGAATACACCGTTTGAAATTGAGCTTTAGGACTGTGACTGTGCAAGCCAACAACTATCAGTGATTCAGTTTGTACATTTAATAATGTTAAAAAAGTTTAATATGTAATATTTTGTGAGTGAGTGCATATTCTGTGCTTCTGAATGGCTGTATTTGGCTGTCGTGTTTCGTCTGCTGCAAATCTTGTCACGTAGTGTGTTGTTAGGACACAGACTTACAATGTAACCTGCTCATCTAATGCTTACATTTGTAATATTTATATTATTTACTAATTAATAATCTCATGTAGATCTCTGAATCTGCGTCTCATTTTCGGTCACATTTTCGGAATGAATTAATAAAATATGGGCTTTTCCAGCAAGGCAACCCGAGGTGCTGAAATTGAATTGGCTAAAGTGGCAGTGGGCAAGTTCAAACAACCAAAACAAAGACAGCGTTCTGGCACGTACCTCACATTTTCAAAGCAGAATATCTGACTTCAGCATTGTTTTTCAGATAAACAAGAATGATCACTTAGCGTGTTTCTTAAATATCTGCAACCATATTATGGTATTTATATGCTTTAGAAAAGTCAAAACTTGCATACAGCACCTTTAATTAAATTACGCTGTGAATGCCCCATATTGGAGTGGAAAAAAATGGTGTTTCTCTTTAAATGCAAATTAGCTGCTTCTCCCTGCCCCCTTTCCAGAAGGCAACTTTTTATTAAAGCAATAGTTCACACAAAATTCTAAATTCTATCATTATTTACTCATCCTTCACTTTTCAAGTTTCTTCGGTTGAACACAAAAGAAGATATTGTGAAAAATGCAGGATAATACCTGTAACTATAGTATTTGTTTTTCCTACTATGGAAATCAATAGTTACAGGTTTCTAACATTTTTCTGAATATTATTTCCTATAGTGTGTTCAACTGAATTAAGAAACTCATAAAGGTTTAAAACCACTTAAGTGTGAGTAAATATTGAGAATAGAAAACTCCAGCAACACTTGTAATAAAATGAGAACATTTTAAGCAAATGAAATAAAATAAATGCCAGCGTGTGAGTAAATAGTGAGCACATTTTTTAGGGGGTGAACTATCCCTTTAACCCAATTCAACTAATTAGTTGAAATTAGGATGTTGTGACAAATACATTCCTGAATGAAAAGGACTAAAGAGTTTTGAAATGGTGCTTAGAGAATAACTTTGGGGTGAACTTAGTAACTTTGAGGATGTTTTTGATGCTTAAACAGCAACTAAAACACACAAAAAGGAGTTAAAAAAATGTTCAGTATGACCAAGAGTCAAATACAGTGGTTAGCAAGTTAATAAAACCTTTTACTTTTGCAGGTTTCCATGATTTGAACCCAGCAAATTACAAAAATACCAAACTCAGCTTCAAAGTTCAAAACTGCTGACAGAAAGCATTATGCTGGATATTGGAAAAACAACACGTTATGTTTGCATGCAGTATTGTGTTGGATGGATTATGTAAATATGCTCCATTTAACATCAATTAGGTTCAAAAGTGAATTCAGGTAAAACCTGTAAGTCCGAAAAAGTCCAGTTTTGGATTACACGGTATACACAGTTCGACGTGCATCTTTCAGCACAAATGACTGTAGGTCCTTGCACAGAAACATGCATGCATGTAGACGACATGCTGTAAGCCTCTGTCACACACCCCTTACTCCCACGCAGAATCAACAACTCGGTCTGTACCAATCACTGCCACTCTCTACTCCTGTGCTGCAGTGCAGCCATTTCAAAGGCGAGAATGAGCCTGCATATGCATATGAGAGCACAGTAAAAAGAGCACTCACCGTTTGCTGCAGATCAGGGATTCCGATGCGGATGACAACTGCGTTTCCGTGGAGATCCTCCATAGGTTCGGAGCCACATTTACTCCCAGGAGAGGTCCGAATACTGTCATCTCCGTGGTTACCGTTGGTAGGGGCGTGTTGTTGCCACGGCCGGTCGAGAGCCTCATGTTTGCCGTCGGCAGGTGGACTGATAGGCATGCTCCGGGAGAGAGTGTGTGTGTGAGAGTGTGTGTGCGTTCTGCTCAACACGCCGGCCTCACAACCCTACAAAACAACATATACCTGCAGTTTCAGTCAGACTCATTCTAACCTACTGGTTTATGGTGGTCTTGTAAGGTCTAATATCTGATTCACCTGTATACAAGCAAGACCTATATATATATATGCGCAGAGCTGTGTTATAACACACACTCACAAGCTTTTGTGGTTAATAATGCCATACTGTGACAGGTAATGACGTCTTTACGTAAGCATGGAGATGACATTTTTCCACAACTGACAAGATCAAATGACAGGATAAGAGAGTTTGACAGAGATGAGAGAGAGAGAGAGGAAATCCATTGGTTGTGAGTGGTTGCCATGGACACTGTGAAGCAGATCCACTTGGGAATAATGGAAAATGAGGGAACCCTGCATCCCAAGTTGCCATGGAAACTCAGCACTTTGCTTGTTCTGGTGTGCTACCACTTCCTCTATTGAGACAGCTGTGCAAAATTTCACACACACACACACACACACACACTTACAGCCGGTCCTCCTCCTACAGCATCACCAGCAACAAACCACCAGCACTCAACTCAACTTGACACCCATTTCAAATACTTAACCCTCTGAATAAAGAAACAGCCTTAATTTTTTGCAGCAAAGATGCAGCATGACAGGATATCATCTGCAGATTTGTTTCCCACACATGATTGATTCAAATCTCCATTTTTACCACAGTCCAAAGATACTCCATTACATTATTTGAGCTTTGTAAGATGACATGATATCCTGGAGCAAGTAGCCATTACATGATTCCACTCTTATCATAAAAAGATGGACATGGTCAGCACCAATTATCAAGTAGACTATGGTGTTTAAACTATGCTCAGCTGAGAACAAGAAGCTCAAAATATGGCAACAGAATCTCCCCATCCCATTACACCACCAGCAACAACTTGGACTGTTGGTACAAATCAGGTTGGATCCAATCTTTCTCTTTCTCACTGTACTATTTGAATGGTGCAGCATGAATTGTAAATCACCAAACCAGGCCAGTCTTATTACATTTTCCAATTTTGTACGAAGAAATTATTCTTCACACTTTTATATCACCAAAAGGATCCTGAACGATTGGAACAAAAGAAGAATGGATTAGTACTTTCTGATTGAAAAATTAAGAATCATCTGATCGAACCAGTCCTTTCCAATCTTATGTTGTCCAGTTTTGGTGAGCCTATGTAAATTGTAGTCTCATTTTCCTGTTTCTGACAAGAGAGGTTTCGGTGTGATCTTCTGCTGCTGTAGCTCATCTTCTTCAAGGTTTGACTTATGTGTTCAAAGATGCTCTTCTGCACACCTTCGTTATGAAGAGATGTCATTTAAGATACTTTTGTCTGCCTGTTAACTTCAAACAGTCGTGATATTCTTCTCTGACCTCAGAAAATGAGGCATTTCAATCCACCAGACTACAGATGGACACGGTCAAGAGAGGGTTCAGTGTGATCATCTGCTGCTGTTGCTCATCTGCTTCAAGGTTTGACTTGATGCTCACACGTTCGTTATAAAGTGATCATTTAAGATGCTTTTGTCTCCCTGTTAGCTTCAAGCAGTCGTGATATTCTTCTCTGACCTCAGACATTAGCTATGTTTCCATCCAAAGATGTGAATTAAATGTATTTGCAAAACTGGAATGTCACATAATAAAGCATTGTTTCCATCCAAGTAGTCAAAGTGAACAAAATCATCACTTCCCGATTAACTGGCACCAAATATCAAAAGTAAAAACAGCATTTGCTGTAGTAGGAGAAGCTGCGTGAATCTTTTCTTTATTTAATAAATTACTTGCGCCTCAGAAGACAATACCGACATACAATGAAACGTGTGGTGGTGTTTGAAGACATGAGACGCGTAGCACAGACGCTCTTGACTATTATAGAGGTAATTAATAGTATAATAACACTAATTCTGAAATGGTTTCGGCATTATAGATTGACCAAAAACAACATTTCAGATGTTTTACAATGTGGTCGACCTGCTGGTTTGTCCATTCACACACATTTTCATCATCACATGGTCCACATCAAGAGGATGCTTTATTGATTGTAAGTAAAACAATTAATTTTGCACCCATCAAAAGGATAAATAACCATCTACATCCTCAGTCACACTAAGTCTCAAGGGAAAGGAATATATGCAGCATCACACACTCATTCTTTTACCATACTATTATCACAGCCGGCCACATGTAGCCGTCCACCTACTCACTCATTCCAATGCAATCACACACAAGCTAAAACATTTCAGACACTCTTGACTATTGTCCACGGAGACAGAAGGGAAGTCCTATTACGTAACAGACATTGTCACAGAGAACATTAGATGGAAAATCCCTGTAAAGAGTAAGTATCATCCATAGCAGCTTCGTTTTACTGTACGACCATCAGGAACTTTGTTTAACTGAGATCTGAAAGGACAACTTGATGCACAACTCAGTACTGAAATAGCAAGCTCTGTGACAACTACTAATCACTTTATTACATGATATAGAGATTGTTTAAGGCAATAGGGACCAAATGTGTATTCTTGTTACAAACAACCTAAAAGTTGACAGTCCCATGATGCTAAGATGTTCTGAATGTTTTGTAGAAAGTGGCTAAGTGGGTTGCTACAGTTGGTTGTACTTGGCTAGTGTTTAGTATTCAGGCGATGTCCTTTCCTCGTTGTAAGTGTTTTATCATCTGGCTGGCAAAATCTTAGCTCTGATTACTTAGATGTGTGATTGCACACCTCTCTTTAACAATTCCCATTACATTTCGGTATTATCCATAGCGAAAAAAAGTGTTTGTGACACGGTTCAGTATTTGGGTTTAGAGATTAGTTCATATCCCTAACTAAAAGCATATGAGCTACAAACATTGAGTAAGAAGGAAACAAGGAGGAGTTCACCTTCGACCTGGACTTCCCATGTGAAGCTTCATGTACAATCGCAGGCACTTTTCAGAGCTTTTTGTCCTTATTCCAGTGATTTTTCTGACGGTATTCCACTTTGTGTTGGTAAAATAGCAGGGCCCGAATGTGCTGGCGCTTCCTCTGAGCTCTGAGATTTCAGGACACTTGAAGCCCAACCCTGATGCTGAATATTACCGAGCAGGAAAACCAGCAGGAAAGGGGAAATTACAGCAGGAAGTTTTCCAGACCATCTCAAAGCATCTCGACCAACCAAAAGCATCGCTTGTTGACTGAAACCAATAAGCAACAAGTGTTCGAGTATCTTAACCAATCACCAGTGTCTCCTCAGGTGAGGCTATATACTTAAATACTTTATCTCTGGCACCCCTAAAGCCACTCACGTACCATCTGAGTGTATATCTGGAAAGCTAAAATAGAGCAACAGGAGATTATATGCAGTTTGATTGGATAAATAAGAGATGAATTTATTAAAGCATGTTTAAAAAGATGGCAGTGCGGATTGAAGGAAGAAACAAAACACCTTCATAATCCCATCAATTTTAAATATAGGATCACCGCTACTCCCACACATACACAAGTCTGAAGCTACACTGTACATTTTCTTTAAAGCAGCATGGCTGTGGTCTCCAGAAGCTTGCACTGGACCTGTTTTCATACTAAGCCCCTTCTGGCTTTGTAATTTACTTCCCGTGATCTCAGCCCAACTTCCTGCCCTTCTTCCTGGCTGGTTTGGGCCGAGGCTCCTCGGGATGTTTTTGCAGGAAGTATAGGAAAGGCTGCATGCTCCTGATAACTCCGCTCTTTCCTCAGGCAGCACAAAAATTCACCTCACACACTTGAATGTGAAACAGAAAAAAGGCTACCGACACCCACACTCCTTCCTACAAATCTCTCTCACACACATACGGTTACAGAACAGTAACGTTTCTATTTCCACTGCACGCTGAAGGGCCTCTGTAACACAATTACAGAAATCGACAATATAGCACTGATATTGTAGTCGTTTGAGTACAGTTCTTTAATGCTGAATGCATCGATATTTGAAGGCGCTGTGATAGATGACAGCTGCAAAAAAAAATCCTGATTTCATTTCCTTTTGATTTCATCAGATCAAGGAGAAATCACATGAGCTTGCTGCTTCTCTGTTACATAAGACGCACCTTGACGTCTGGATCTGTGGGTAAGAGCTTGACTGAAGTTGCAAGGCTGCTGCCTTTCTTAATATGCGACAACATAGTTAATGCTTTAATTAAATAGGTTAATTAATAATATGCACAGGGCTTGACAATAACACCCGAAAATAATGTTTAAATTGACAGAGCTGCCTCATCCCTGAAGATTATAATGTTAGTTTTTAACCGTTTGTTTATATCCATGCAAATGTGCTCTTAGAATCGAGAGGTAGAACAACTGATAACTGTTTGCACGAGCAAATATAAGCAGGTGGATACCGAATGAGAGGATGATCAGGTGTATAGTGAGACGACCCTCGCTCACTGACGTGAGTCAGGCACAGTTGATGTGAAGAGCGCGAGTGCTAAAAAGCTCCCGCTTCCTTGTGCAAAACATGCCTGGAAACACAACTGGTGTGATCATTTCTCTTTAAAATAGATTGGAAAAAAACGTCCTGCTACTTTCAAGAGATAATACAGATTTTTTTGTATGCAGAGCCCTAAAAAGTCATGTGAAATAAAAAAAGAGTAAGGAGGCACGTGGACATAACATAATTTATATCAAGTAATTTTAGCATGCTAAAGTCAAATCAATACATATAAAATATATTTTCCCAACAACAAAATTATGGCTTGTGAAGATGGCGAGTGGCTAGTAACATTGGAAAACTACTAGCCACAGTTGCTGGTGATCAAAAAAGTTAATGTCAAGCCTTGAATATGCATATGTTTATTTATTTATTTTTAACTGTGAAAATATCATACTAACATTTTTATTATCATAGTAAAGAAAGAAAGGATCTTTTTTTTAATACAAGTTATATAATCATCATAAAAAAATTAAGCTGGAATTTGATGATCATTTGATCCAGCTTCAGTTGAAGTAGTAAAATTTTAATTGAAATTTCATATTGCATAACAGTGTGGCCTTTTAAACTCCAGCGTTTGTAGATGCTACCATTTCTTTTATAATTTATTCATTATTTAGCATTTTGCAGCTCATTTCAATATTCCTGTATTATATTTTTTAAAGCACAGTATAAATATTTAATGTACTCTCATTTATTGTTGTAAATCGCAGTCTGGAGCTGCTACATGTAAAATAATTATGCAAAAATAGTTTCAGTCCACTGCAAATGTCCTAGTTTTTAACTACACTAGACTAGACTAGTTTTACACTGACACTAGAATGCTATTTAACACATTACTGAGCATCTGTGATATTAGAGCAATGAATGCAAAACATGCATGCTTTAAATGCACTATTCAGTATTCATTTGTAATATGCAGCTACATAACTCCAGAATCTTTAAACACTTCTCTTAACATTCAAATTAAAAATGCATTAATTAATATTCATTCTTAATGTGCTATCCTGCAAAATAGCGACTCACTACAAATCTCCATTTGTAATATGCATGTAATTGCATTCTCCTGAAGTCAAGTTTCAAAGCAGCAAATGCAAAACTTCTGCGTCGAGTAACTAAACACACACACACACTTTCTCCAACATTAATCACTGCACACGCATAAATCCCCTCTCTATCTCACACTCATCCCCACATGGTTTCCTCCCCCCTTCGGGCTCTTGTCACCTCCGTATACAGATCCAGGAACAGTCTGATCAGCCAAAGAGCGCTGTGAGCAATAGCGATGTGTGTTCGTGGGCGTCTCACCTCATCACCGTCTCTGTTCCGAGTCTCAGTGCATCTCCATATCTCAGTGTGAGAATTCACATGCTAAGAGCTGTCACTGCATCCCAGTACCACTGCACCTCTCCAAGTCCTCGCTCATCACTATGGCAACCAGAAAAATGGTTCACCAGGAAACTTTGCCTGCTTTTAAAGGGCCAAACGCATAAATCTGGAGCGAGCATCCTCTGGCATCTCCTGACGGGTGTGCGAAAGACTGTGCACGTGCACGGAGAGCCACACAGATGTTTAAAGAGATGTTGAAAAAAAGGGGGGGGGGATTGGAAAGGGAGCAAATTAAGGAGAAAAAAACGGAGAGTGTGATGGTTTAATGTGTGGGCGTTAGGGCTGAATAGATTGGCCTCAGTCACGACAGAAATTAGGACGTCAGAAAGCGACAGGTAAAGAAGGTAAGGCGACGTCTTGTCTATCCTGCAAAAAAAATTCAACCGGTTTGCCTGAGGAAGACCTACAGTATATAGAGTGAGCGCAATTCATACTCATTCACACATCCTCATCCAGTCAGCCGCACACACACACACACATTTTGCCTGTCAGGAAAAAGTGTTCTGTAATCCCTGTAGTGAAATCCGCAGCGAGACCAAATATGACACATGGAAAAGCCTTAAGATGACACAAACGACTCTCATCCTCCAACAAACACTCATTCAGATGCTCGCACACGGCTGTTTTGGAAAATCGCAGAACTTACCTAATAAAACCAGGGCACACATTCCACACCATCTCGACTTCCTCTCAGAGGGTCCTTCTCTGGTCTGTGAAAGTCTATAAGTGTGTTAATGTGTGTATTTGGAACGTATGTGTGTGAGAAAGAGAAGAGAGGGAGAAAAGAGGAGAGATAGAGGGAAAGGGAAAGAGAGAAATAGAGGGAGAGATAGGGAAAGAGAGAGAGTGCGGAGGCAGAGAGACTGTTACTGTATGACAGGAATGCTCAGCTCAGCCCACACAGTGCAAGCATGATACACTGACTGTGTGTGTGTGTGTGAGAGAGAGAGAGAGAGCGTATAGAGAGAGGTTCAGTCTCCCACTTCTTTGCGTGGGCAAGGCCTGAATCTCACTCACAGTCTCTCTCTCTTCTCACTCTCTCTCAACAGCTATTACAGGAGAACAGCAGAACTGGATGGTAAAAAAGGGGGATTGTGAATGAGAGAGCCTGGGGGTGGGAGAGAGAGAGAGAGATGAGAGGAGAGCGAACGAGCCCCGCCGATGGATGCTCTTGTGGCTGATTGGTTCTGTTTTATGACATAAAAAGTTTGTCAGCAAAATCCGGTAGCATCATCAGCTGAGGATGAAAGGTTCTGTAATCGCCATGGAAACGTGCCAGATGTAAACATCAGCACAGTTGCGTTGGCGTCTTTTGTTCCATCTGTGTGTGTGTGTGTGTGTGTCACAACAATACAATCCTCAGGAGAGGTCAGGATAGTGACATATAATTATGTCATACGCAAGCATCTATGCATTTGTTACACACTGACACTGAATGAACTGAATCGTTGGAGTTGATTCACACGCACACACACACACACACACACACACACACACACACACACACACACACACACACACACACACACACACACACACACACACACAAGTGAAATCAGGACTAATCCCCAAGTTGTATTTCACACTAAAATTTCATTCATTCATTCTTTTTCTTTTCGGCTTGGTCGCCACAGTGGAATGAACCGCTAACTTATCCAGCATATATTTCACACAGTGGATGCCCTTCCCGCTGCAACCCATCACTGGAAAACACCCATACACTCTCATTCACACACATAGACTTCAGACAATCTAGTTTGCCCAATTCACCTATACCACATGTATTTGGACTATGGGGGAAACCAGAGCACCCGGAGGAAACACACGCAAAAATGGGAAAATCTCCACACAAAAATGCCAACCGACCAAACTGAGGCTCGAACCAGCGACCTTCTTGCTATAAGGCGACAGCACAATCCACTGCGCCACCTCGCTGCCACAAA
This sequence comes from Danio rerio, assembly GCF_052040795.2. Lineage (NCBI taxonomy): Eukaryota > Metazoa > Chordata > Actinopteri > Cypriniformes > Danionidae > Danio > Danio rerio. The sequence goes on from NC_141024.2 coordinate 10,102,327, forward strand.
AATTTCAAATTCATTCATTTTCTTTTCGGCTTTGTCCATTTATTAATCTGGGGTTACCACAGCGGAATGAACCACCAACTTATCCAGCATATGTTTCAAGCACTGGATGCCCTTCCCACTGCAACTCATCACTGGAAAACACACATACACACTCATTCACACACATACACACTATGGACAATTTAGCTTAATTCACCTATAGCACATGTCTTTGGACTGTGGGGGAAATCGGAGGATCCTTGAGGAAACCCACGTGAACACGGGGAGAACATGCAAACTCCACACAGAAATGGCAACTGACCCAGCCGAGGCTCGAACCAGCGACTTTGTTGTAAATGTTTTATGTTCTCATAGTAACTGTTATACAAAAATGAATATTTAAAAGAAATGATTTTTAAAAACCGTTCATTTTTTACTATGATTTACAGAAGGCACACACTAAAATGTTATGCTTTGCAACAACGGTTTATATACCAAAGGATCGAGAATCATTTGATGACATGAAATGATCAAAGTGGAACCCCAAATAATTTCACTAAATAATTTTGACGAAATACTTTTATTGGCTTTTACCCATTTGTTAGCCAGTCATTTTTAATCTCTACAGTTTTACAATATAATTTTATTCCTCTATATGTTACAGTAATTGTTTTCATACAGTTGCTTTACACCAAAGAGATCCATTTAAGAAATTGTCCATAATATCAGTGCATAAATAATGGTCTTAAAAAGGCTTAATTTTTTATCATTTATCCAAAACATTGGTATCACTTTATTTTGATGGTCCCTTTAACAGATTTTGTTGAATTTAAGTTGCATTGCATCTACATGCCAACTAATTCTACTTATCTTCATAAGTAGACTGTTTTAGGTTTAGTTGACTAACTTGCAAAGTTTCTTATAGTCAGTTAAATGTATTGGAGCAGTATTAGCAGAAATAATACTCAAATGAGAAGTAATTGGCATGTAGTTGCAATGCAACTTTTAGTCAACAAAATGTGCAATAGGGACCATCAAAATAAAGTGTTACCAAACCATTTTTTACATTTTTTTTTTTTATTTCTGACTAAAATGTGATCTGGATAAGTTAATGAGCTTTGTTCAACTCACCAACAGTCTCATACACAGTCGAGGAGTTCAAATTAAAATATAAGTTGTGTAAATCAGTGTTTCCACAGCCTGCTCCTGAAGGCACACCAACAGTACACATTTTCAACCTCTCCTTAATCAAACACACCTGAGTCAACTCATCAGAACATTAGAAAAAACTCAAAATCTCAAGCTAATGCGTCAGATAAGGGAGACATCTAAAATATGTACTGTTGGTGTTCCTCCAGGAACAAGGTTGGGAAACAGTGGCCTTAAGTCTTAACACAAGCTTGTGTCCCTTAACAAATTAAACTGCTGGACAAGAAAAATAGCCAGCATCTCTGCAAGCAACCTCTTAATCACAGACACTAATAAAGCTTAGTCATTTATTTTAAGGGTGCGGGTGAAAATGCTTACAGTGGTAAAGGAGAATGAGACACTGGGGAAATGTGCAGATATTGCACATGGCTAGTTGTAATTAACATTATAAAAAGCATTATAAGTTAGGAGTCTCGATGTGATTTCAAAAGTGTCCCTGGACGTAGCTGCACGTGCTGCCCCTCCTGTGTGTTCCCAGCATGGAGCTGCACAGGGAGGCCCTCTCCTCAGAACTCTGTGTCCCCAGCATGGAGCTGCACAAGGAGGCCCTCAGAACTCTTCCGTGTGTGCTCTGTGCTCTGAAGCGCTGTGTTTGGGGGCCACCTCCTGGATGAGGGCGATAAATTCACTCTTCTCCAGACAGGCTCTGCACTCTTCGCCCCATGAGGCCAAGACTCTCTTCAGCTCCAACACTCGCATTTTAGACAAAGCATCTGTGCTCCAGTCAAGAACCAGACGCTCTATTTATAGGAGAACAGCATATGTATGTTTCAAAAGTTTGTAGACAAATATTTCTGAATATTTCAAACCCTAATATATTGTTAGTACAGTTAAAGAGGCCATATGATGCTACTTGAAAAGGTCATCGTTTTGTTTACTGGGTTGACATATACTCTAAAGTCTGTGTCAAATCCAAACTTAGTATGTTTATTTTGCTAAGCTACATTGTTATTAATTTGTAATTAATATTCAATTCATTTCAAAAGTAAAAACACTGAAAAGATTATTAATTATTTTTTGGTTCAGCACGCATAATCTTAAGCAAAAGTTTGCAACAAAGGAACGATGCACAAAAAGAAAGCTCCGCCCTCCTACTCAATATTCCATTTCAGTTGAAAGTACATCAGTATACTGAAATAAAAGTCTCAGCTCCTCTTTAGTTTTGATCAGAACCTCTATTCCCAATGTGTCTGAAATTTTCTGGCTGAATTATGCTTTCAAACTTAAGAAAATGCTCTGATTGGACAGCTTGACCCAGTGCGGTGTGATTGGCTAATCACCTAAAGTCTGTTTTAAAAAGTATAATGCGCCTCATGCTCGAATCACACAGAGCTTCAGCATCAACGCTTGACAGAGGGCGTGTCTAAGGTTAAGGTTAGCGCTATTGTCATAGCAGCGTCAGCCAATGAAATTAGTCCGCAATCGGCTACCGTCTGAGCTGGTGTATTTGCATAAAGCGATCAGATTTGCTGACGCTTCCGTTGGCGCTTGTGAATTTGAGAAAGTCCCAACTTCTGCAGGCACTGCAAGTGGCACTGACAGACCCACAATTCAGTTAGGCAACGCTTGACATCACATATAAAAAGTGAATGGGAAGCGTTGACGCTGACACCCAGTGTGAAAGGGCCGTTATTGTAATCATGAATCATTTAGTATTTATAAAGTAACGACTGCAGGACAACTATGTACTAATAACAGAACTTTTTTCCTGTGCATTTCTGTGTTATCCATGGCCAGTAGATGGCGATATATATCAAACAAATTTCACAACAAATTCCACAACATCCATGGTTTTGGACGTCACATACTTGCCAGTGCCCAAAAACGTAATATGCATACGCATGACATCACTGTTTTCACCAAACCAGGGTTTTTGTAGTTTACAAAAACGCATTAATATAATAATGTTTCTTTTAAAATTTTCAGTTTTCTTAGGCTTGTGTTTTCAAGCTCCCAAAATGCATTAGTGTGTCTTTTATTACTGTAAATGGACAAATCGCCTGAGACATTTACTGTTGTTAATTCTGTTTTCGTCATGAAAATGCTTCTAATTGAATTAGTAAAGTTTATTACTCTGAGCCCAATCAGAACAAACTTTGTAAACAGTTTCACTGTAGTGTTTTTATTTTTTAATTTTTTATTTAAGTTAAAAACGTTAACACTTTACAATAAGGTTCATTAGTTAATGCATTTACTAACATGAACTAATCATTAACAACACATGTACAGCATTTATTAATCATAATTGAACATTTACTAATGCATTATTAACATCCAAGTCCATGCTTGTTCACATAAGTTAATGCAGTATGAGTTAACATGAACTAACAATGAATTACTGTCTTTTCATTAATTAACTTTAACTAACATGAACAAATACAGTAGTAAATGTATTGTTCATTGTTTGTTCATTTTAGTAAATGCATTAATTAACATTAACCTTATTGTAAAGTGTGACCTTAAAAATATCTCTACAACATAGCAATTTTGCCTCTTTTGTGTGTTTGCCTTTGAGCAGTATGTTTTGCTCATTTCTAAATCTCTTATTTTTTTATATGGACTGTTTTATGCAGGTCTGGAGCAGTGTTCTTTGATAGGAGGCACAAATTGATAAATTTACACATTACAAGAAAAGGAAGACATCATAAAGCATCATATGGCCTCTTTTAACAGATCTTTACATGTAAGTTCACCCTACCATATCTGAGCTCACAGATCTGGCCGTCCCTGCGCTGAAGCCTCTGGCAGATTTTGTGGACAGGAACATGTGCACTGAGGGGGCGAATCACCTCACCGGTCACTTTGGCTGCAGAATCACTGGAAGCTCCCAGGTAGTAACACTGAGGTGAAAGGAGACAGAATTACAAGACCCCATGTTCACCATACTGCACGTACCATCAACAAATGGTGAATAAGATTCAAACTGTGCATGTTTTTATCTTCTTACAAGCCGATTCTCTTTCCCAGTAGTCTCAGCGCAGGCTCTGATCAGGCCCTCCTCCACCAGCTCTGGGGACAGTTCTGTGTGTCTGATCACCAGTGAGTTATAAAGGCGTCCCAAAAACCCCACACACACTGAAAACACACACACACACATAATTATTAAACCGCGGTTTATACTGGAGGGCTGATTTCGTGGATTAGTTATATAATAATAGCATTAGTAATGATTCTGCAAAACATAAGCTATGTGTGTAGATGTAAGTAGACTATTATATACATATATAATTTTTATATGATTTTAAAGATGCTTATATTCTATATTATTTATTGTCATACACACTTTTCTAAATATAGATTATTTTTTATAATATTATAGTAAAATAAATACTGATAAAATGTTTTCAGAGTGCGAGCCAAAAGCAACTGGACTTGCCTGCAAAATAATGGCTTCATTCAGTGAAAATCTTACATTCACCATGTGAAATCACTCATGCACTTGTGCAAAATAACCCAGCATACTTCAGGTGACTATTTTTAAACTCGGTGGCTCATGCGCTTTAAAAAAACAAGCCGACCAACCTCACCTTCGCACTCTTCTGCGTCAGTAACTGACAATAAAACAGCACATAAAAGCAAAAGCAACGGGGTGGAAAAGGAGCTGGTTAAAGACATGATTTTGTGCGCTTAAAATGCGCTCGTGCGCACTTCCAAGGGAACTTCATCACCCAGTATGCAACGCCCTCTTGCGTCGCTCATCGGTTTCTAAATCAGGCGTTTCCGATGCCGTCATTTCAGTTGCGCGCTGATTGGCTAACAGCACTGCCTGTCTTAAAATCCACCCTCTCATTTGCATACGCACACCGGCTTCCGGTTGAGTTCATCGGAAGCATGGCTGCCATCGGAGTGCACTTTGGATACACATGTGCCTGTGTCGCTGTGTTTAAGGTGAATTATTTACAAGTATTAATAATTTTGCTTCTCTTAATAGGCGCAGATATGTAAGCAACCTAATTAAATGTCACATAGAAGTCATTTGTGGTGCAGAATAAGACGGGGAGGCAGACAAAACAGCAGATACACAAACGTGCTTTAATAAATGTTTTCACATTAGGATGGACGAGCAGATGTTGTAGCCAATGATGCAGGAGACAGAGTCACTCCAGCTGTGGTGGCCTACAGAGACACTGAACAGGTAATTTAGCCAGCATGCACATGGACAGATGTGACATTCATTCATTCATTCATTTTAATGACTACACAGTTCATCACCAAAACAGAGCATTCAGATTAATAACTGATGTGAAATGAGAAATAAAAACAATCGTGTCTGTGTTTTTTGTTTGTATGTTTTTGCCTTACACCTCTTCTTATTTCCCATGTGAGTTAAATGTATAATATTATAAACATAATACCTTCTGACTCATTCTCTAATAGGAAAGCACATCACAGATCAATTATAAAGTCTCTGTTTAGTTTAATTGAATGCTATTGTATGCAATAGCTTAACTAACTAGCAATAATCATGTAACAAAATAACTTTTTTTTTATTATTAAAAACATTTATGTAAATTTTACAATTAATTTAAATAGAAATCAAGTAAAAGAGTCAGTGCTTGTTCTGATCGTATGCTTTTATTTCATTTATCTTCCAGATAGTGGGAATCGCTGCAAAGCAGGGCAGAATACGAAATGCTGCCAACACCGTTGTTAAAGTGAAGCAGATCCTGGGTAGACGGTAGGTGCATGTTTATGCTTGCTCCATAAAAACAATTGAGGATATTTTCATATTCACCAAAGCATGCAATAGTTGAGCTGTTTCATAATATGTTCTAGATAAATCACTGCATTACATAGTTACAATCTAATTAATAGCAATTGATATATATTATAAAACAACGGCTTTTACTTGACAGCTATGATGACCCAGATGCACAAGCACACAAAGAGGAAAGCAAATGCATAGTAAGTACATGCTGTTTTTAACCCTCATCAAGTATTTGATTATATTTTGACCTGGAAGAGATGAAATGCATGGTTTAGTTGAAAAATGTTAAATAAGAGGCTGGAAAATACTACAACGTTCGATCATTTCTAGTATTTTCTAACTCATTCTTAGGTTGTCAACAAGAGTGGCCTTCCCAGATATGAAATCGACACCGGAGAGACGACCAAATATGTGTCACCTGAAGACGTCGCTAAATTGATCTTCCATAAAATGAAAGGTACCGTCTGAATCCTTTATTCCTTTTCGTAGTTTGCCTGACGTGAGCCACTGATGATCATTTCATGTTCCCTGCAGAAACGGCCCAGTCAGCCTTGGGTTCGGACGTGAAAGATGCTGTCATAACTGTGCCTTTTGAGTTTGACGAGATGCAGAAGAATGCACTCAGGTATATTATCATCCTTTCGCTGGAAGTTTATAGATGGCTGAAAAACTCTCCATGGGCGTAAATTTCGTTCAACATTTCATTTTCTTTTCGGCTCAGTCCCTTTTTTAATCGGGAGTCCCCACAGCGGAATGAACCGCCAACTTATCCAGCACATGTTTTATGCAGAGGATGCCATTCCAGCTGCAACCTTTCACTGGGAAACACCCATACACTCTTATTCACACACACTACGGCCAATTTAGCTCACCTAATTCACCTATACCACGTCTTTGGACTTGTGGGGGAAATCTGAGCACCCGGAGGAAACCCACACGAACATGGGGAGAACATGCAAACTACACACAATAGGGGAGGACAATAAATATACAATTTCTCATGAGGATTTTTTGAAAGGGACACAAATAGTACAGTGCTCATGCACAGCTAAACAATATGCCAATTGTGGCTGTTAATGTTAAGTTAACATTATGCCAAGTCGTCACAAATAATGCATGGCAAACAGCTTTGGCATGTTGGTTGCAGTGCACTATGCAACAAGCTATTGTAAACGAGCTAAGTAAGTAATACTTTAATTGCTAACATAGCAAATTCATGCAAAATTACATTAGTAATCAGCGTTTTTGCCGCAACTAATTCATGAATGAGTCTGCATTAAAGAGAATCGCTTTATTTAAAGTGAATACAATACCCTACTCACTGGAGTTCAACATGAATTAAGCTGCAGCCACACAGCTGACTGATGTTTGTAGAATAGGTGAGATGAACTGGCAAAGCAGGCACTGTGAGGAAGGGGGGGGGGGGGGGTTCCACTGTTTCTAAATGCATTTTAGTGTTTTTTTTTTTTTTCCACACAAATATTTTAGGTTTACTTATATTTTTCACTATAGAGAGTGCTTTTATTATTATTATTTATTATTAATATATATTTTTGTAAGTTTTGTTTTAGAATTGTTTTGTTTTTGTGTCCCCTCCGTCCCTCCCCTTAGATTTACGCCCATGCTTGTCATGCATAATATAGCTAATTTAAAAGAAAACATTATTAAAGACTGTTGTGTTTTGTAGGCAAGCTGCAGAAAGTGCCGGCTTCAATGTGTTACGGCTGATTCACGAACCCTCCGCTGCTCTTCTAGCTTACGACATCGGCCAGGACTCACCGCTGGGGAAAAGGTAGAGTTTTTGTAATCTCTTGGATGAACTGTTTTTTTTTTTTTCGTCTTGATTAATTAAAAAAAAACTTTTAACATGTATTAACAAAAACTAAATAAAACTTGAAGAATTATATAAAAGTATATAAAGAAATGCATGTACATACAATATAAAGCAGGGGTCAACAAACTTGTTCCTAAAGGTCTGGTGTTCTGTAGATTTTAGCTGCAACCCTAATCAAACACACCTAACCAAGCTAATCAGGGACTTGGGTATACTTGAAACACCCAGGCAGGTGTGTTGAGACAAGTTGGAGCTAAAACCAGCAGGGACACCGGCCCTCCAGTACCAAGATTGGTGACTCCTGATATAAAGGAATCAAATCACTGGTAAATTAATAGCAGGTGATACAAGTAGGCTTGTCATGATATCTGTTTTTTGTTGTACGGTATTGACCTTATTCTAAAATGCGGAAGTGTGCCTGTTTTCGCGATTGTCTTAGAACTTCCATTTCAGTCACCTATGGGAGAAATGACAAGGAATAATAAACAAAAAACGGTCAAACTACTTGCTCTACAAACAAATGTTTGCATGACTATACAGACCAAGTAGAATAACATAACAAGGAAATATCAGTTTGCAACATCAAACAGCGAAACGAGCAGTTTTTAATGTCTAAAAATGAATGGAAGTGAATGAGACCGGAAGTCTCGTGCCAAAAAGATTCAAATGGCAGCGCCCCCTTGTCTGCGGAGAATAAGGTCAATACTGCACCAAAATATATTACAATAAACAAAATTATTGTCATTTTAAGACCATTTATAATATATATAATGCCAGAATGACAATATGATAGCATCGTAATGTAAGTACAATCTTCAGAGGAACCACATAAGAGTAAAGAGTATTTCATTTAATCATAGTCATTTAATAATGAGGCACTGGAATTAGAATGTAAAGACGCATATCTTAAATAAATAATAATAAATGTTAACAAAAAAGTGTGATTCAAAATGTAACAGAGGCTGCGATATCTGCTACCAGATCTATTTTCAGCCGTAAGACACCCACATAAAAATATACTCTAGTATTATAGTGAATACTAGTGTTTTTTTAAAACAATTCTGACACATCCAATAGAGATAGAGATGTTGCACATTCAGCCAAAATGTTGCTAGAATTGGTTTTTATGTGTGGGCAATATATATTTCAAAAATAATTGAGGTCATGTCCATGTGTTGTGCGGTAAGTCGATATATGGATTATTGTGACAGGCCTAAATACAAGTTATATGGACAACAGATTGGTAATAAGCAGTGCTTTAGCTCCTCTGAATCCTCATGCTCTTTTACATCTTCCATCACAGTCATGTTCTGGTGTATAAACTGGGAGGCACATCCCTCAGCGTCACCGTGCTGGAGGTGAACAGCGGGGTTTACCGTGTTCTCGCCACACAGACGGACCACCAGACTGGAGGAGAGAGCTTCACACAGGAGCTAGCTCAACACCTCGCCGCAGAGTTTAAGAAGTCAGTGTGTTATTAAATGTTGTAAAAGTGTTATTGTTCATTTTGAATTTGTTAGTTTGTTCCTCATATTTGACAAACAAGTTTCCTTTGAAATGTGCTTTTTTATTTAAAGTTTGACTTTTCCGAAACACAAAGAGAGAGTGTTTCATAATGTAAAATGATTGTTTTGCTGTTTCTTATTGATATTTCTTGTATTGTTTTTGCATCATTTGCTTTTTAGTTGTGTTGTATTTTTGGTTTTGACTGGTTTAAAGCACTTTGTTTGTAGTAAGGTGCTGTATAAATAAAGGTTGTTTGATTGTGAGCTCCTCTTTCGCCCTGCAGGACTTTTAAGCAGGATGTGAGTGGTAACGCGCGGGCGATGATGAAGCTGATGAACAGCGCGGATGTGGCCAAACACACACTCTCAACGCTAGGCAGTGCAAACTGTTTTGTGGACTCGCTTTACGATGGCATGGACTTTGAGTGCAATGTTTCCAGGTGAGCCGAAGCTTCAGGTTTATCGGTATTGTAAGGGAGACTTGTTGCTCTTCTGTGTGTTATATATATACAGTTGAAGTCAAAATGATTAGCCTACGGTGAATTTTCTTCTTAAGATATTTTATAAATGTTTAACAGCAAAGAATTTTTAAAAGTATTTCCTAAAACATTTTTTCTTCCTTAAGAAAGTCTGATTTGTTTTATTTGGGCTAGAATAAAAGCAGTTTTGAATCTTTAAAAACATTTTTTTTTACATTTTAAGATCAATATTATTAGTCCTTTTAAGCAATATTTTTTTCCGATTGTATACAGAACAAATCATCGTTATACAATGACTTTCCTAGTAAACCTAATTACCCAATTAAGCTTTTAAATGCCACTTTAAGCTGAAGACTAGCATCTTGAAAAATATCTAGTTAAATAATATTTACTGTCATCATGGCAAAGATAAAATAAATCAGTTATTAGAAATGAGTTATTAAAACTATCATGTTTAGAAATGTGTTGAAAAAAATCTTCTTTCCATTAAAGGAGGGCTAATAATTCAGGATGGTGAATAATTCAGACTTCGACTGCGTGTTTATTTATGCTTGTGTTCTAGAGCCCGTTTTGAGCTCATCTGCTCCAGCCTGTTTAATAAATGCATCCAGCCAATTAAAAGTCTCCTGGAGCAAGTCAACCTGTCCACCTCTGACGTCAACAAGGTAAGACTCATCCTTAAATCAAGCATACAAGCTCATGTTTTTTCTTTTATACAAAAGAGTGACCAGTAGAGGGAGCTGTAAATAAAATACTTCTGTTATTATAAATTCTGGCTGAATTTTGGATATTTCAGGTAGTTGCCAAAAAACAACACATTTTTTATTTAGTTGAAGTATTTCTATCTATAATTATTTAAATGACTAAAACTTAAAACTTATAAACAGAAAATAGACAGTGATCAAATTTAATTTAAACTAAAAGCTTTAGTGGTTACTGAAAGAACACAGTGGCAATAAGTTTTTTATTGATATAGATTTTTTTCCATTTAAATCAGACGATGCATGTTTCAATTGTAAAGTTTATTTTTTAAAGAATCAACAACATAACATACTGTATGACCATTACATTTAATAAATTAGCAGATATGTTTTTTCATGCAGTATTTTAAATTTTGAGTTGGATTCTCTGATTTCTGCCCAAATAGTAGAATTAAGTTTATTTTGTATGATTATATTGTCTTTTTAGATTATATTTTCTGATTATATTGATGTCATTTGTCCGCTGAGATTAAACTGACCGCTCTGCTTGCATTGTAAGGTGGTGTTAAGTGGAGGATCAGCTCGTATACCGAAGCTGCAGCAGATGATCAGGGATTTATTCCCAGATGTGGAGCTGCTGAACTCCATCCCTCCGGATGAGGTGATTCCGGTTGGCGCTGCCATGCAGGCAGGAATCCTGGTGGGAAAAGACAGTCTGGCTTTGGGAGAAGATTCCATCACTGTGGACTGCTGTGCCAGCGACATCACCCTTAAGGTAGGGAGATATTGCATGATACTGAGTGCAATATTCAATGATTATTGATATTTCCATCAATAATAACCCGTATTTGAAGGCTTAAATTATTATTATAATTAAAAAATTTTTTTTTTTGTTTATTACTGTTTTTACTGTGGCACAGTGTGTTCTGATTGGCTAACCATTACATGATTGGCTAAAGTGCATGATAAAGGAAACCTCATGCCCAGGGAGCGGAGTTTATGTATATTTTAGGGTTGGTGATGTCACAAACCCAGGGAAAAACCTTAGTGTAGTTCCTACCAGCATTTTTTTATATCCATTTTTTTCCTTTTCTATTATTATATAATTTTTTTGTATGTTTCTGTTAAAATCTACAATAATAATAACATTGTTCCTACCATGCTTTAAATGTAGGCCTTAAAGCTAATTCTGTTTTAAAAAAAAAAGAAAGGATCTCCCTTTGCAGTGGAGTCTGTTGGTTTTGCTCAAACATCAACACTTCTTAAACTCTTCTTCAAAGTCAAGTGAACTCATTAAGTAGTTAGCAGGCTCCGTTTTTTGATGAGTAGATGTGGTGTTGGCATTTCAGGAAGTGGATGACTCTGGGCTGGAGGTTTTCACTGTTTTATTTCCGTCTGGCACTCCTCTGCCTGCCCGCCGCCAGCACACGCTGCAGGGCCCTGGCAGTCTGTCGTCAGTGCGGCTCCAGCTCTTCCAGGCACAGCAGCCAATCGCACAGGTCCGTCCAGGATTTTAATGCACATTTTAGTGTGAAGTCTGTGTTGTGCATTTGATCTTGAAGCTTGAATATGACTGTGGTTGGTTTTACTAGATTGTACTTGGAGACCTGGAACCGAAAGAGGAGCTGCATGATGTCGTCACAGTGCTGACTATGAAGAGGTAATGAATGAAATTGAGGGTTTAATTGATGCATAATGCTTAATAATAATAATAATAATAATTAAGAAATCTGCATAATATAATGATTTCTGAAGGATCATGTGACGCGTAAAATAATGATGCAGAATATTCAGGTTGAATCACAGAAATAAACTAGATTTGAAACAAATACTGCTTTTTCAAGTTTGAGTATTATTACTGTTACTATTGCAGCATTGAATGATTCAATTTAGCTTTGATTAGCATAAAATAAATTGTGCCTTCAAAAAAAACTCCCCTTAGACACTTAGACTATTATTAAACGTCAAATATTAAGTTATCTTATGCATGATTTTTGCTTTCAGTCTAGACAGAAAACTGTTATTGGTTGTTCCTTGTGTTATGCACCATAATCTGAATAATATCTACAGTCATAAAGTCTCTATCTGAATGTAGCTGCATGATATTGGAAAAATCTGACATTTCTGTGACATTTATTGCAATATAAATACAGTTTCATCAGATGACTTGAATTTTTCTATTTTGGAAACAATTTGTTAATTCTATATTGATTGGCATGATTCTGTAGGGGAACAAATCATGCACTGAATGTACTAAACAACTTTCAAGTATAGCTAAATGCAATAGAGCAAACATAAAAGTGAAATAAGCAGTGCTTTAGGGTTTTCAGGCTAGTCGAATCATATCCGGGTACAGAAATGGAAAAAATCTCATATAAAATAACATTGCAAAGACTTTACTGTTTAAATAGTTAAACAAATTTTATTAAAGTAACAATTGGTTAAATTGCTTGTGTCTGAATGTTTTAAACTCTCTTAGGGCTTAAAATGTGAAAATGATCAGCTTTTGCTCCATTATAGTTAAACTCTGCAGTAACTTGTATATTTTGAACTGTGAGTTGAGTTGACTTTATTAGTACCCGTATGTAGATTCTGTTTTGCAGCAAAGTTTGGCATTTGATACAAACAATTAAATCACACACCCACATATACACATACAGATTATACATGATAAAAGATTACAATTTATTCAGAGCAACAATAGATGATGGGACAAAGCTATTCCTGAACCGTTTTGTCCTACTAAAAGGCATCTAAAGTCTTCGACCCAAAGGGAGCAAGATAAACTCCTCAGACAGAGGAGGAGAGCTACAGCTACTGATGTTCTGGGCAATCCGTAATAGCTGCCTACTATACAGTATGCCTACTGTGTGACTATATAATCCCAATTTAACAATGCAGATCCTGGGATGTGACTATTGCAGATGCACACACTGCAATATTGATGCTCAAACGATATAATGTGCAGCCCTAACGTAAGCTGTTACTGATGACTGTGTTGTGTTTTTTCAGGGATGGTTCACTCCATGTAACGTGCACAGAGCAAAGCAGCGGCAGATCTGAAGCTATCACCATTGAAACAGCTGCAGCAGCGTCTTAACCTTCAATCAGGACAACATTATACCATACAGTAAACCCCTGCATCTCATGCTGTTTGAGGTCTCACCTTTAAATCAAGCACACAAGCTCATGTTCGTGTAAAGCAACAGCTCACACACAAAGTAAACGTATTTATGCTCGTGTTGATCTAAATCTGTTTGGAACACAATGAAAATTCAGCTTTTGCATTTACACTGACCAAAAAAGTTGGACCAGATTCTTTTGTCCTATTTCAGACCATAAAAATTGAGCATGTGAGTAAATATCGGCAGTATTTGTCCTATATTATCCAGTTCAATTTGTATGCTCTCGCATTTTTTTACTAGCAGTCATCATGTTCTGTTGTTTGTGATCTTTTGGTTTATATTAGATGATTCTCTTCAAATGTGCCTTCGTTACAGTAGTCGTGTGGTAATAGCACAGACCAAATCATTGGAGGATTTAAAGAAGTCTGTGTAGTTTACTGATGCCACTGAAAGCATGCACAAGATTGTTGGAGTGATGTAGAGATGGAGAAGCAGCTGCTGGTGGTTTTGTGTTTGCTTCACTGACACTGATCTGGGTGCAGTCACATTGAGCAGGTGCAGAATTATCAGCTTTTTAAAGCAGGTTGGTGTTTGTCATCTGTAACTGCAGTAGCACGCAATAAAGATCACAGAACACAAACCACAAAGTTTATTTCCAGTGCATTCACTTCTGCTCGCAATTTTTGCAGTTACACGATTGCAGGTTTAACAGATTTAGAATAAAAGATAAAAGAGTTAGAAATTGTATACAACTCTGAGCTAGTCGTCAGGATTGTTACAATAACTTAAAATAGTTTAGTCATTTGAGGTAAAACTAACTAAAATAGCCTAAAGATTTCTCCTTCAGCTGTTTTAACATAACTAGTGTTTCATTGGCATATTCACACTAAGCTATCCTCACAGTGCGAGGGCACATTACCTGGTTCATTTGACTACCAGTCAGTGAGTGCTCTGAATCGAGCCCAGGCGTGGTTTGAGCCTTGCTCAGTTGGAAGAGGTGTGCCAAAGTGCGGTGCGGTACGATTGTAGCGTGAGTGCAAAGCATGCCTGAGTCCAAAACTGAAGATGCAACGTCACTTTTAAGGGACTGATTTATATGGAGTTATTAATCATTCTTACTGTTTAATGAACGCAAACTGTCGTAGTTTATTAAAGGCGCAAACCCATCACTGCACCACAGCTGCACCTTTAGCAAACTTCCTAATACCTCCAGCACAGGGACTTTTATGAAAATGTATGAGCGTCAAAATGGTGGATCTGTTCCGCAAAATATTTGACCATCTGTCACTGCATCCCAAACGACTAAAAACTATCCAAAAGGATATAACTCGAGCAATCTTCCCTGTGCTGAGTGAGAGCGCTTCTCTGTCTGTTAAACTGAACAGTCGCATCAGCGATGATGTAAGCGTGCTCCTGTTTGGAAGGTGAAAATGCAGTGTGAGTGCGGGCCATCGGGAGAGAGGGGAGGGAGGGGGCACAAGCACCCTTCGGCACAGTTCAAGGCAACCGTGCCTAGTAAGAGTACACTTTTAGTCATCATGTAATTTAGACATAATGTGAATGTAGCGCTGCAATACAAACACACAATTTCTTGTTATTTATACCAAAAAATATTTTAAAACTGCAGACGAAAATCCGTTCAGTTTTTAGTGCATTGGTGTCTTCTACACCTAATCTTAAAATAGATTTCAATTAGTCGCTATTGCAATACTCCATTTCACATTTCTCAGCTACTATATTTCATTTCAGCTTTATTGACCTTATTCTTGACGTACAGGCCAGCGCTGCCATTTGAATCTGTTTGGCTCAAGACTTCTGGTCTCATTCATTTAAATGAATTTTTAGGCATTAAAACAGCTCATTATGCTGGTTGATGTTGCAAACTGATGATTTCTCATTATATTATTCTACTTTGTCTGTACAGTACGAAAATGTTAGTTTGTAGAGGAAGTAGTTTGACCATTTTATTATTCCTAGTCATTTCTCCTATAGGCAACTCAATCTGAAGTTCTACATCAGTGGTCTCAAACTCAATTCCAGGAGGGAATCCAGAAGCTCTGCATAGTTCAGCTCCATCCACCTCCAACTCACACCTGTGTAATAGTGTCTAGTAGTGTTGAACACCTTGATTAGTTGCATCAGCTGTGTTTGATTGTGGTGACTGTGGTTGGAGCAAAACTGTGCAATTCATGCGGCCCTCCAGGAATCCAGTGTGAGACGCATGTTCCAAAACAATCACAAAACCAAATGTTGTTCATTTGAAATGATCTTATTTAATCGTAAGACTGAAAACATTTCCTTCAGACTTTTAATTAATTGGCTTAAAGCACTGAGCTTTTACAAAACTGCAAAAGGTACAAAACTGCATGAGGTAAAGTGTTGTCTAACATAGTGTTTCCCAACCCTATTCCTGGAGGAACACCCACAGTACATATTTTAGATGTCTCCCTTATCTGATCCATTAACTTCAGGCTTTGAGTCTCTTCTAATGTTCTGATGAGTTGATTCAGGTGTGTTTGATTAGGGAGAGGTTGAAAATGTGTACTGTTGGTGTGCCTTCAGGAACAGGGTTGGGAAACAAACCCCCCAAAAAAATTAGCACTCAAAAAATCTGTCTTGCAACAACGTCCTCTCCTGCTGCCAACTTCCTGTACAGCTCCTTCAGGTCTTCAGGCTGTGGGATTTTAGATCCTGGAGTCGGTGGAAGCTCAAAGTCAGATGAAACTTGCGAGTCTGATTTGAGCTCCGCTGCTTCTTCAGTCTTGTGTTGGAGGTTACAGGCCTTACTGTGGTCCTCTTGAACCATGATCGTGTCTACTTGACTCAGGCTTTCAGTCCCTGCGTCTGATATATGAGTAGACTGAGAGGAGCTCATGTGAACGGAGCTGTCTTCATCTTCATCCTGAAAGAGCTCTGGTGATTGAGACGCTGTGTTTTCAGTGGAGAGCGTTTGTGTGTTCTGACTGTTCTCCAACTCACTCTCGTCCGTCAGCACCACTTCTGCCTTGAAGAACTTTTCCCAACAGGGCTGAGTAGAACTGGTTAGTGAGGAGTCTGAATGAGTGTGTTTTGAACATGCCATTTCTGTGGAAGATGGAGGAGGAGCTGCAGCAGGAGTTTGTTCGGCTGCATCATCTTCATCATCATCATCATCATCGTTTGATTCAGTGCAGTCCATATAGTTGGATGTGTGTGCAGACGGACAAAGCTTTATGAGGGAATATGTTTGGTCATTATCGTGTGAGTCTGCATTAGCACTGTGAGGCCGTACTCTTATGGCAACTGTGGTCAGGTCAGACACTGTAATCTTGCGCCGCCTTGGAGCTGTTGAAACCTCCTCAAACAGGTCGCCATCACTATCTGAGCCTTAATGGAATTAGAGGGCAAATATTAACCATTTTAAAGATTTACAAGCATTCTAAGTAAAAAACGCACACATTCTCCTCAAACCATACACTGCAGCCTCTGTTTTTCTCTGTGTCTGAAACAGTTTAAGGAGCCGTTCACACAGAATGCATTTTTCCATTCCTGTGTACTAGTTTTCTGTTTTTCCAATGTAAACATGCATTGATGACCATATGTGACCATTAAGCTTGGTCTTTGGCAGCGCGTCACACATGAACGCCATCTATTTACTACGCCCTGTCAAGTTGACAGTTTCAACTGTTACATACAGCGTCGCTCATCCATGTCAGCTCCAAATCAGTGAACCAATCAGAAGAACTCTTTCAGGTTAAGGGGCTTCCTATGCACTTGTGATCTGAACAGTAATGATTGTGTCAGTTTTATTGGATCATTTCAAGCCTGACATTGTGGCAATTGATTCAATATCTTTGTGGCCTTGATTTGTGCAGAAGGGTTAGACTGGAATAACTCGAGACTTGGAGGACAAAACTACTCTTACCTTCTGATGTGCTTCTCTTTCTCGTTCTCTTGAGAGCCCCGAGTGGTTTATAGACAATCTCCTCTCGTCCACAATGTTTTCTACACAGTGGCTTCAACCTGAATTTAAAAACTGAGTGTTTATTGACACTAGATGATAAAATACTGTACAAAAGAAAGTTCAGTTCTTACAGCTCTGTGAGGTCCTCCACAGTCTTGCCCAAAGGAATGACGTTTGGGTAGATGTTAACAGGACAGATGTAAGACAGGAAGTCCTTAACCTAATCACAGGAAATAAGCAAGGGCTTACTATATACTCATGTTTGTATCAGGTAATAAGAATACAATTTAAATCAAGTATTTTTTACCTCTAAGTATGAGGAATGAAAAGAAAAGCATGCTCTGTAGGAACTGCTACCCATCCTGAAAAAAAAGACACAAAGAATATTTTATATGAGAATTTAATACAATTAAATGATGCAATCATTTAGACACGCGTTGGAATTACAAATAAATACATTATAAACAATTATTTTACTTTTAATAATTAGTTGACATTTTAAATGTTTCAACAGCAAATGCATCTTATTTTTCTATGTAAAAATAGAATACAAGTAGAATATATAATGTAAAGCTGTATACTATAATATATAATATAATGTAAATATATATATATAAATGGTAATAAAATAATTATGTTTTTATATTGAGTAATATATCAGCTATATACTTTAGTGCTGCACGAAATTGGAAAAATTTGACATTGCAATATTTTGTTTGTTTATAATTAGTCTGAGAATATATAAAAATATATATATAAATAGAATTTCACAATCTGACGAAAAACCCTATTTGGAAAGAATTCATCATTCTATATTGACTGTCATGATTTTGAACCTGCATCAAATATAATAAACATATTACAAGCATAAATTAATAAAAACAAGGATACAAATGAAATAAACTGTGCTTTATGGTGTTCTGGAGAGTCTAACAGTATTGAGGCACAGAAATTAAAAGATTAAATGTTAAATAACAATCAAACCTTTCATAAAAGTATTCAACAACATCCATTCTTGTCTCAGGACAAATTTTAAAAACTTTTGTGATCCACTTAAAATGTTGACTACTATAGTGTTCACTGTAGAAATAATTACTCAATTATTCTTTGTGAAATCATTTCTACTGCCCAAATGGTTTAAATTGCTTGAAATCTTGTACAGTCACATGCAGGCCTAAAGAAAGTTGTTTTCTGGTTAATTACAATCTCAACGCAACATTGCAGATCCTGCGATGTAACTATTGCAGATTCGTGCATTGCGATATCGATGCTGAAACTATGTGTTGTGCAGCCCTAATATACATGTGTGAAAAATATACATTTACTTCATATAGAAATTGTATATCAAGTAAAACAAATATGATATAATTACAAATACTAGCATAAAATAAATTATACAATGTAATATTTATAATATACTTACACATAAAAGCTTTTTTAAACTGTGCAATTTATGCAGCTTTTTTATTTAAATTCAGATTATTGATCTTTGCATGTGCTTGAAATTTTAAGTGGCTTCAATCTTAATAACAATTTATGTGTAATTTATGGTTTATTAATTTATTACAACACCTTGATATTAGTTTTATTTATTTTTTAATCATAAAAACGATTATCTGCAGCCAGAATATTATTGCTCCATCGTGACTCACTTCACCACAACTGAAGTCTTTCTGGTCCGTTCTCCAAACCATATCGTGGAGGGTTTGATGCTGATGATGTTCAGAGGAATGCCATCTGGAGCCGTAGAGCCGCAGGGTAACCTGTTCGCTCTGAAGAACTCCTCATCCTGTGCAAAACCAACACATCTGTGATCTACATCCACACTGACTCATTCACAACTACACACAAAAACCCAGCAAACCTTCGGGTGGCGACAAGCGTGGATCTGCGTTGCACGGTTGGTGGTCACGTGACACAGAATTTCAGGCATTTTTTTAAACATGTCCAAGCTGTTCACATGTATCTGCAGCAGAGAAACGGTGTTCATTTTTAACACAAATGCAGAAAGAACTAAAGTTGAAACACAATCTCTCACCTGTGAGCTGAACTCCTGTCCTAAGTTGGTAAAGAGGTACTCATAACCATACGCTGCCTTACAGTTTAACCAAACAACATGATACGGACTCTGACAGATCCAGTCCTGGACCAGCTGCTGTATCCCAGCCAAACAAGCCTCCTGAAACAGCACAACAACACCTTTATGGAAACATCCAGTCTGATTAGATTGCAGGTGAGACTATGTGTGTGTGTGTTTACCCTGCTAGGGATCTGATAGTACTTGGGATCAAAGAATGTGGTGTCGATGTACACACTCTGAATGTCCTTTACCCTGCAGAATGGACACTTGTGTTATATGATTATTATATACTTAATGTGGCATTTAAAAAAAAATCTTTATCTGAAAACCTGTCTCCAGAGTGCAAGTACTCCATTCTCGCTGCATCTCCGACAGCCAGTCTGAAGTCTCCTGTGTAAAGCACTGTTCCCTTTGCACCCTCGAAAAGAAACCTGTCCGTTATAAATCACAACAGTGATGAAAGGGATAGTTCACTCATAAATATATTTTTAAATATGTAAACGCAAAAGAAGATATTTTGAAGAATGTTGAAATCTAGTAATCATAGGCGTCTTTTTTACTTTTACTGAAGTCAGTGATTGCTGATTTAAAAATATTTCATCATAACCTCTTGTTTAACACAGAATAAACACATTGTGCTGATTAAATTGTCACTTTTGTGTGAACTATCCCTTTAAGCTCTTATTTTGGCTGAGGTTTCTTACATGACTGATCCTGGACAGTGTCCCGCTGAAAGCAGAGTAACCACCACATCCTCTGTCTGAAGAGAAAACACACACCCCTTCAGATCAACTCAGAAACGGTCAAAAGAGTGAAATAGATGCTGAACACACACACACACACCTCTCCTGTGCTTTCATCTATTAGAGATATGCTAGTTGGACTGTCAAGTTCCAAAGGGACCTGGTAATTAAGATAAAGGTTGTTATATCAGGTTAACAAAATAACTCATGGGAAAAGTTGCATGACTGAGAATAATACTTACGATATGATCTTCCCAGAATGCATATCTGGGGTTACTAAGCAGAAGCTCCTTTGTGACGTATGAGCAGTACAGCTTGACGGTTAAACTAGGAAAGAAAATGTTTGTCAATGTTTTTAATTTTCCTATTGAATATATTTAAGACACATTCTGTACATACCAGGGGTGACCAAACTCCGTCTTGGAGGGCCGATGTCCTGCAGAGTCTTGAAGTTTGTAGTATACCTAGATAGTTTGATTAGGTGGTCCAGATGTGTTTAATTATGGTTGAAGCTAAACTCTGCAGGACACCGGCCCTCCAGGACAGAGTTTGGGCACCCCTGGTATATACTCTAACTTTCTTGGAGTAGATAAAGATGACATTTAACAGTGCTATTAAATTGCTTGCTTGTCTAAAATTCAAATAACAGCAATATATCATATTAAAATGATAGAAATGTAATATATAAAGTACATATCACATTTACAATTCTACATGTTAATGCTATATAATAAATATATTAGTATTTGTACTCTGAACGTTTATTTACATTACCAGTTTAAAAACAAAGTGTGAACTCTACTGTGAGTATTTACTTTATCATTATTAGCTTACAAACATGTAATAAACTATTAAACATGTAATAAACTAGGGCTGCACAATATTAGGATTTTTTTTTTTTTTTTGAAGGGTTCATAATTTTAGGTTGATTACTACTATTAGGATTATTTTGCATAATACTTAACCAAATTACAAGCACAGATAAATACATGAGTAAAAATAAAATAAACAGTGTCATCATATAGTGTTCAGGCACAGAGCTTGAATACTACATGCAAAATATCACTGTATAGTCTTCAACATATTAAACAATAATCTTTGTAATCTAAAGCTTCAAACGTTACAAATTTAGTGCTTTTATGCTTTCTTGAAATGCTTAATAATAATCACAATTGAACCATTAAAACTTTCACTACATTATGGATAAACTATTGTACTTGATCAGTGATCAACTAATCATGAGTGGACATTGCACATGTTACGATGTGACTATTCTGGGTGTGTACATTGCGATACCGATGCTGAAACGATATATTCTACAGTTCTATAATAAACTATTAAAGTTTATAAACGTACAAAAATTTTACTTATATTTATAAACTCTTACAATATGTAGAAGCATCACTGACCTGAACTTGAGTTTTCTCTTCAGTAAAGGTCCTTTTAACCCTTTCATATGATCTGTTAAACAAGTAAACAAACAGGTACATATCATAAAAGAAGTGTACGCAAACCCTATTATCCTCTCACTCAGTCTGGGGAGTCCTCGAGTAATGTAATATCCAATATCACTTATAAATGCACCTTTATGGCAGTGAGAGAGGAAATAAGCTCTGGCGTGCAGATTCTCCCTGTCAAAGCGGTCCAAGGAGATGCTGGGATACTCCTTCATACGGCCAGCGAAGGAGCTCATGGTGAAAGGCTGAGTAAACAGTCAAAACAGGTAAACCTTTAGGTCATCACTGGGTGTGCTCTCCCCGGGCTGGAGAGCAAGAGCCCGGCATCTGTCCTGTCCTCCTGCTGGCATCGCACTGCAAAATCACGTGAGACGGAAATAAACATCTGTAACCTGATAGTGGAGATGCGACAGCGCCATCTAACGTTATAGGACTATAGACTCAGTACGAAACTATAAAATAACGCGACAAACTAAAGTAAATCGACATACCCTAAAACTGTAAACGGACGCAAAAATAAATGCATCGTTTTTTGAAATAAGTGAGCACATTCAGTTCATCTCTTCTAGCCCAGCTTATAGAAATCATCATGCAGACTGTCCAGCAGAGCTGTGTAACTCCGGGTTTGTTTTTGACTGGCCGTTTTAATTCTGTTGCTAAGTTACAGTGACGCCTAACACGAGGATATTATTGACAAGTCAGCTTTTTAAGCACACACGTCGACGTAAGTACGCATTAAACATTATTATCGATAAAGTATAAACTATATAACGTTGCTTAAATGCTGTTTTATGAGGTTTTGTAACTTACTAACACTGAATCGGTGGTTAAGGCGTAACGTTATTTGAAGTGCCGTCTATTTTCCTCTAAAATCGTCATTTATCTGAAGCTCTTGTGTGTTTAGTCATTTCACTTGTATAGTAAAAATGTTATTTTTATTGAATTAAAACTAAAATAACTAAACATAATTGTTCATTTTAGATGACCATTTTAGTTTGTTGGCATCTGAACTGTTCACTGTTTCCAAAGCTGAATAATAGTGTGTGTGTGATGTTGTTTGTTATGATACACAGGAAGCATGGCGTGCGCAGTTTTATTGGATAATAATGCCAAACCAAAGTCTATGAGTAGAGCAAAGCAATGGACGGGTGAGGTGGAGAACCTGTACAGATTTCAGCAAGCAGGATACAGAGATGAGCTCGAGTACAGACAGATCAAACAGGCTGAGGTACACCCTGCTTACAATATCATACATTATTATATTATAGAATGCCTAATAATTAGTTAATATACATGCATGCATTCATACAAAGACAGAAACTGTAGCAATATATAGTTTCACAAAGTCAAAGACAGAGTTATTAGTCTCATGTGAATATTTCATACTTTTAAAATATTACGTTTACAAATATTTCCTAATAAATAAGTTCTGTTTGGTAGATTTTTTCCCCAACACATTTTTGAACATAATATTTTCAATAACCCATTTCTGATTAATTTCTTTTGTCTTTGCCATGATAACTGTACATAATATTCATCTAGTTGTTTGGCATGATGGTAGTATTCAGCTTAAAGTGAGATTTAAAGCATTTAACATGTAAACATTTATTCATTCATTCATTCTAGAAAGTGCTTTCTAGCTTTAGACCATTTCAATGTGGCCATGTCATTGGCTCATAAACATTTCCTGCTTGTTATCA
Organism: Danio rerio; assembly: GCF_052040795.2. Classification (NCBI taxonomy): domain Eukaryota; kingdom Metazoa; phylum Chordata; class Actinopteri; order Cypriniformes; family Danionidae; genus Danio; species Danio rerio. The sequence goes on from NC_141024.2 coordinate 10,125,790, forward strand.
AACTATTTCATAACTGTAACGAGGCAATTCAATCATAACCTAATGTTAAACAGCTGTCATAACATAACATCAAATATGTGGCTCTTTTTGGATTCTCGGAAGCTATAGAAATTAAAAATGTTATACAGGAAATACGTTGTGACCATTGTTTATGTTTACATCCCTCAAAATGGTCTATATAAAACGGCAAACTCATGTTTGACTCAGATGCTTAATGTTTTGAAAACTGCTGTGCTTTGGTTTAGATTGACCGCTGGCCAGACACCGGCTTTGTGAAGAAGCTTCAGCGTCGAGACAACACTTTCTACTACTACAACAGAAAGCGAGAGTGTGAAGACCGAGAAGTGCATAAAGTAAAGGTGTATGCATACTGATCCAACCTCCACTCCTGCACTTGTCAGTTTTTAGCCATGCTGTCTTTGCAAAACACATGACGTTTTGCTGTATACTTAATGCAATGGTATCTTTTTAATTATAAAATGATTTAAATAAACATGTTTCATGTGCTTTATTTTTAAAACATGAACAAGATGCCAGCGTTTTATGTCTTTAACTAGAAGCAAAATCAATATATGTTATTATAGGTTTGTGTGTATATATACACATCTAATTTATACCCCACTGGAAAAGTTGGTTATATATTCGCACATTCATTCAGAGACAACTTGTGACACGCTTTCTATATTGTTTACCATGCTACTTTGAATATTCTGCCTCTAATCGCATACAAGTACCACTTCAAAATAGCATTAGCACTATTTATTTGACCGTGAACAGTGTTGTACTTTGATAATCATTGACTGCTAATATGAAATGAAATGTTTTGATCAAGGAGAAAGTCTGAATGTGTGAATATTAAAGCTACTTTACTTCAATGGAAAAGACACACTGTTTGAGCTAATATACTAAAGGAAATAAACAAAACTCATAATAAATCAACACACGTGCGTTTTTCACAAGTTCAGCTTCTCTGGGTGAAGACAGTTACAAAGCTCTTGTAAAGGGGAAATGAAACAAAACATGTGGCTAGTTAAGGCTTCTGTAGGTCTTAAAACATATTGCGTTCACTTCAAAGTATGCAGTACATTATATTTACTTGAGTCAAAGTCATATAGACCATTTTGAGGGATGTAAACAATAACAATGGTCCTAACGTATTTCCTGCTTTACATTTTTATTTTGCATAGCTTCTGAGGACCCAAAAAGGTCCACATATTGATGTTATGTTATGTTATGACAGCTGGTTTAATGTTAAGTTATGTTTGAATTGCCTCTTGTTAAAGTTATGAAATAGTTTGACAACAAGCAGAAAATGTTTATGGGCCATTGACATCACCACATTGAAATGGTCTGTACCTTCATAAAACCGTCGGAAAGTTGTTCTTAACCCGTTAGTTCTTAAGTTTTAAGGCAAATCCATGTTCATACTTATTAAATAATCACGAACACAACGAATCCACATGATCTAAACAAAGATTTACCATTTTTTCCGTGCATTTACTGTTGCTTATAAAATAAATGAGACATAATTTGATATCTGTGTATTCATTAACAAACGACCTCGATTATTATAAACAATACACACCAGCTGTCCCTTTAAGATAACGTCACTTCCGGTTTCATGCACCGAGCCGTCATTACTGCTGCTCTTTTGAAGTCATGCGGATAATACGCTGATCGGAATATCAATAAATCCCCCCGCTTGCTTCATCAAGGTAAGTTATTATAGTTTACTTTATTATACTCCCATTCCTTCGTAGTCGTTTGTGCAGCTTCTTTTTACTCCCATTAGCTTGCTAGCTCTGTGATGGCTTAATATTAATCTATATCAACAATCTGAGTGTTTGCATTTATTCAGCTGTGAGCGTTTGAATGATCTGTCAAGTAAATATAACTTTGATGATCATTTGTTGTGTATCAGAGCAAATGTTATTATTAGCAGAAATCTGTTCATTCACTTACACTGGAATAGGCAAAGTAACGATAATAAAGTCATATTATTGGACTGAACATCCTCGTTTTATTGGTATATCAGCAACTATATGTATATTAAAAACAAAAGAAACGTGACTATAACAAGTAGAGCTGATTGAGGTAAAGTTGGTTTAATATTTGCACATTCTTCAACTTATGACATGCTGCCTATATTTTACTTTGAATATTTGGTCTGAAATTACATGAAAGTATGACTTAAGACAACATTAGCACTATTTCATTTACTATAAACAATGTGCTTTAATTGATGTTCATTGGCTGCTAATATGATTTCCCTATATATACATTGCAAATAATACTTCTCTGAAATATTATAATTATTAAGGAGAAAGTCTGAATGTGTGAATATAAACCTATAAACTTTAGCTCAATATAGGGCTGCATGATATTGAAAAAAACTCAATATTTTCATTCATAGCGATTTATATTGCTGATATTTACCAGATTTACTTGAATAGCTTGTAAAGAATTCATCATTTTAGATAGATTTGGATGATTTTGTAGGCGAGCATATCTGCAAAATATAGTGTAATACAATAAAAATGTAAATATTTTATAAATGACAAGCAAAGTTAAATAAAACGGATACAAATAAATAATGATTTATGAGTCAAACAGTATTTAGAAACTCTAAATAACCACTATATAATAATAATAACATTATTTTCATTGAGTAAATAATTATATAATGTAGGGCTGGGCGATATGGGAAAAATGCAATCTTCATAACTATTTTCTATATTGAATGATAATGATATACATTTCGATTTAAGTTGTTAATGCTTCCAGATTTAAAGAGTACCAGAACAATGACTGTAGCCACAAAAAATAGATGGTCCATTAAATGGTGGCTGAAAATTCGGTACATCTCTAATATCAACACACTTTTAGATTCTCATTGTTGCACATTTCTGCTGTGTGATTGGCTCTTAGATCAATATAAAGTCAAGAGCTTATCATTGTTATAGACCATAAGTTTTATCGCGATTTCAATGAAATATCGTTTAACTGCCCAGCCCTAACATAACATACAATTACAATCTTTAAATATCTAATTTGCTGCACCCAAATATCTTAAATTAGCTTGAAAAGCTTACACAGTCACAGGCCTTAAAACACATGCTTAAACTTTCACTCTAAGGTTAAAAGTTGACTCCACCATGTTTTGAAAGATAATGTCTGGTCAACCATAATCACGACTTCACTGCACTCTTACAGGGTCTCTGCAGGGTGTTAAAAAAAGTATGAAAAATTAATAAGTCAATTTAGGGAAATTTAAGGCCTCTAAAATGTATTTAAAAGTCTTAAATGCTGTTTTATAAGGTATAAAATTGTTTCAGTATGCAACGCTAAAAATCTCCAATGACTTCATCTTCTGAATTGCAGCTCCTGGTTAAATATTATCCTAATTTAACACTGCAGATTCTGTGATGAGATTATTGTGAATGCACACATTGTGATATCGATGCTAAAAAGATATATTGTGCAGCCCTAATTTGGATGAAATCGATAAAATCCGGCTAGATTTGACATTAAGCTGGTTTGTTTACTGCAGCAACCAAGGAAACATCATTATTCCTGATGTTATTTTAGGCGTCACCTGCAGAATATTCATTTTTATTCAGTATATGAAAACATTTTAATTTAGGAGAAGTTTCTTACGATCAGTGTTTAGTAAATATACTGCAAGTTAAAACCAGTTGAAACCTAAAGTAGCGATGATGCCCTAAAATGTATATAAGGTGTCTTTAAAAAGGTTTTTCCTCTCTGATTTCTGTATATACCCTAAGATGAAAAGTTTTAATGACTCCTCAATGTTGTTAACTATAAAGTCTGGTCAACTATAATTACCACTACATTGCAGAGCCTTGTGATGTGACTATTGCAGACTCACACATTGCAATATCAATGATAAACGGATATATAGTGCAGCCCTAATAACAATCAGTGTAAGCAAATGAACAGACACTAACAGTGCGTTTGTTTTATTTGGTTACAGAGCTAAAAACAACAACAACAAAAAGAGTCATCCTTCTCGTCTTCCATCCTCAGATATTTGTGCTCCTATATTATATCCTATATTGTGCTCCTGCACTATATTTAGGATTTCTGAGTCCTCAAACCTTCATCATGATGAATATTTGCATCATACTGCAAGGTAATGTACTGTAGCAACATGATAGTAAGTTTTATAATTGAGGTGAATTTGGTTTTATATTCACACATTCAGACTTTCTCCTTAATAAAATCATTTCAGAAAAGTGTTCTGTCATATTAGCAACCAATGACTATCAAATCAACATCATTTACAGTCAATTAAATAGTGCTAATGTTGATATTTACATGTGATTTCAGACTAAATATACAAAGTAGCATGGTAAACACTAAGGAGCATGTCACAAGTTGTGTCTGAATGATTGTGCAAATATTAAACCAGCTTTTCCTCTATAAGTTATCGTTTTATAAACGTATTAAAGCCATATTAGGTTAATAATGCAAATATTAGCTTTATTACATATGCACCATCATATATGACTTCTGAAGAGCACTAATGATAAGAGGAGTCTGTCTTTCTACTGACACCATCACTAATGTACTTAAATAGCCAAAATGTTGTTTAAATATTATGATTATTTGTGACTTCGTAGTTGAATTAAAAACAAACAGGGCTTTGTTGCGAGCCACAAACCACATAAACTGCACAAAGGCCCTGTTTCCCTCAGCGCTGACGCCAAGATCAAGCGCTCACATGACCGATCACACATTTTTAAGGCTGTGCTTATGGTTTCATGATCCAGGCAGTCTGAATCAAGCCAAGCCTCAGGGCTGATTATTAGAAAGACAAGCTTGTTGTGTTCCTCTGAAAACCCCATTGTAATGAAACTCTTTGGATTCCTGGGAAAAAAGGGAGCAAAGTTCAGAAATGATCATTTAGTGCTGGAGTTTTTACATTGATATGGCGTGAAATTATCAGTAGGTATGTAAATGAATGTTTTAACATGTTATGAGCTGTGATGTGTGCTCCAGGTAGCCAACCATGAGTGTGATGTGCTTGTAAATCGCTTGCTGTGAGGAGAGAAGCGCGATCATGCACCGCCATCCTCCACGCCAGAAGAGCTGCAGCTGCTAGAAGGACTCAGGGAAGTGTGTATGTGTCGCTCTGGCCATGGATGACTTCACTACACGCACCTATGGCACCAGTGGCATGGACAACAGGCCTCTGTTCGGGGAGACCTCGGCCAGGGTAACTCAACGATTTATTTATTTATTTGCTTTTAAAAAGTCAACATGAAATCACAATTGAAGCTTTTTTCTAGCGCTATTTGAAACAACACTAATAATTTATTCCACTAAAATGTATTCGATATATTATAATGTGTCCCGTCTTGTGTTATCGCAATCACATCAACAATGGCATACATATTTATCATAATTTACAGAAGACGCTAATTACTATTATTTTTTTAATAACGCATGCTTGTATTTATTATGAGTTCTATAGACTATTTCAATTTAGTGACGTCATTGGCCCATAAACATTTCCTGGTTGTTTTTAAACTATTTCATTACTGCAACAAGATGCAATTCCATCATCTAAAGGTTAAAACAGCTGTCATGACATTGTTTACATTTATCAAAAGGGTTTATATTATATAGTTGCATTCCAAATGACACACTTAATGTCACATTATAATGAATATTAATGTCACAAATCAAAAATTTTTTTACTAAATAGAAATTCAAACAACTTCCCAGTCATTGTTTAACAGTTGCTAAATTAGTTAAATAAATTACTAAACTACCAAATAATACCCGTCACGAGTACGTCTACATTCATCACCACGCAGTGCGATAATTACTTGTGTAGTAGAATTTTGATTCCACAATCCAAAATAAATAATCCAACTGTGATTATTGAGTGCTTGAAGTGTCCAACATCCCACATGTTTGTTTAATCTGTTGAATAAGTTCTAATTTTAAAATTTTCGCTGTAAATGCGTGCCTTACACTTTTCAAATGACAAAATGGCATAGAATAGTGCAAAAGTAATTGATTTTAGTCATGCACCTTCAATCAATATATATATATATATATATATATATATATATATATATATATATATATATATATATATATATATATATATATATATATATATATATAATTTTAAAAAAACTTTTAAATTGTTTCCCAGTCAATGTTTAACAGTTGCCAAATTAGTTAAATAAATTACCAAATTACCAAATAATACCTGTCAAAGCACATCTACATTCACCACCGGGCGGCGCTAAAAATCACTTGTGTAGTAGAATTTTGCATCCACAATCCAGAATAATTAATCTATCTGCGATTATTGAGTGCTTGAAGTGTCCAACATCCTACATGTATTTTTTTAATCTCTTGAATAAGTGCTTCATTCTGATATTTAGTGCACTTATTATTATATTTTTAATTTTCAGTGTGAATGTACTACTTAAACTATTTGAACGACAAAATGGCATAGAACAGTGCAAAACTATTTGATTTGGGATGCACTTTATGTATGCAAAAAACCCTTTCAATCCATTTCCCATTCAATGTTTTAACAGTTGCCAAATTAGTTAAATTACCAAACTACCAAATTCCTGTTACGTTCATTCACCACCAGGCAGTGCCATAATCACCTGCGTTGTAGAGTTTTGCTTTCACAATCCAAAATAAACAATCAACTGCGATTAGTGAGAGTATGAAGTGTCCCACACGTCTTATATTATCTATTGAATAAGTGCATCATTCTGATATTTAAAGTGCACTTATTCTTTACTCGATTTTTCGGTGTGAATGCACTACTTACTCTATTATTAAAACAACAAAATAACGTGGAATAGTAAACCTTTTCAAATCGTTTACCAGTTGCCAAATTAGTTAAATTACCAAACTACCAAATAATACCTGTCATGAGTACATCTATATTCACCAGCGGGCGGCACCATAATTACTTGCGAAGGAGAATTTTGTCTTGAATACAACTATGTTCACCACCGGGCGGCGCCATAATCACTTCCGTAGGTGAATTTTCTTCCACAATCTAAAATAAATAATGTCGTTATGGTTCCAAATACAGTAGATAGTAAAGCTGTTTTGCAGCATGAGAGAGTAAGAAAAGCTTATTACAGTTGCATAGCCATAAAAATGCATTCTTATGAGGGATTCTGTGGTTCAGGGTCACATATTTAAATATTGATGAGAAATAGAATAAATAACTGAACTTTATCTGAAAATTATTTAAATTTTCTTTTTTCAAACTCATTTTTATACTCTTGAAGCATTACATTGGTGCTGTGTTGTGTAGATGTAACAAATAGTATATTTACCAAAGGAAAAGCACCTGTAAAGTGATGTTATATTGCTTACTTCCTGTTATCTACACTGTACACTAATATAATGCTGTTGATCACCTCCAGGATAGAATCATCAATCTAGTAGTCGGTGGACTTGCATCTTTACTTGTTCTGGTAAGTGTTTACCTCTTATGAAAATTTCAGGGGCCATTTATGCAACACCACTTTCAATTAAAAATGGTTCTTGGTTCTTCATTTGCTTTTGAAACAGTGTAATCCATGTAATGTAGTTTTTTTTTGGTGAAAACTGTGATTTTAGTACATCATCATATAAGCATATCATCAGTCAACCTGTTTATCATATTTGACTCAAACTCAGCCTCTCTTTCAGGTGACCATCATTAGCTCATTCGTCTTTCCTTCACTGCCTCCCAAACCACTCAATATATTCTTTGCCATCTGCATCATGCTAGTCTGCGGCTCAGTGTTGGTTCTGGTAAGTAAAAAAGCATTGATTATTTCAATCGTACCAAAATTAAAATCAATGCAAGTAAATGCAATCTCTCTCATTCTTTCAGATATACTGGTATAGGCAGGGCGATCTGGAGCCTAAGTTCCGCAACTTGATCTACTACATGCTCTGCTCCATCGTTCTGCTGTGTATCTGTGCCAACTTGTACTTTCACGATGTGGGACGTGATAAACAGAGCAATGCCTTATAAAAACCACAGGAAGCGCAGAATGTTCATCGTTATGTGGGAGCTTTGGAAACCCACATAAACCCCACCTGAATTCTTGAATCAGGAGAATTCATTTTCCTACAAGCCCCGTTTGTGTGGGCAGGCCAGTCTGCCTTTGGGAGCCATATTAATGCACATAAACATATTATAGATGCAAATATGTTAGCGATCAGTAGCACTCTGGGATGTCCGTGCACATGTTTGCACCCTCAACGCTGTACACAGCTTAACTTATATGCCAATGTAAAGACAAGAGCAGAGTTTTTGAGATAAGCCATCCACAATGCTTTTATATTTGTACATGATACATCTACGGTACACATTCCTAATGAAGAAATTGCTTATTTTGTATTTAAATTATTAGAAAAGCAATCTCGAATAAGAGCACTTGGTTAAAAACATGCAGCGGTTGTTGAGAAATTGTTTGTTTTTTTGTTCATTTTTTTCTAAATTAATGAACAGTGTTCTTTGATTGGGTGAAAACCTTATATTTTTGGTTATAACCTGGTGTAATTTGGTTTTATGTAATGAATAAATACATATACACTGTGCATTTGTAAGTTGATTGTTTTTTGTACCAAGGTTTTACACAAAAAGTTAATCCCTGATGGTCATTTTCAGTCATCAAACACACTTAAGTGTAAGTCATGCTTTGTTCAAATGTTACTTTTCCATGTTTTTTATTTGAAGAGCTTAAGTTGGTGAATGTTGGCAAATTCCATGGCAAGTTCAACCAGATGCACTGTTTTAATTAATCATTGAAGCTGAGTTAAGCTTGTTTAATTAGTGCTACAGATAAAGCCCGCTTCAACATCTCAAGCTCAGGTGCAAATTAGTGATTAGTTTAGCCATGTGCAAAAACATGGATTAACTCATGTGGCCGAAGAGGGTAAAACACACATCGGGAGTTCAGATCCCTTAATTGCTGACTTAAAATGCAGCTGCAGCATAATTAGTTCAGCTGCTGAACATTGATAATTGCAATATGCAAAAAAACACGCTCATACTTATGTCCTTCAGTGGCTCAGGCAATAAGTCAGTGCCTTCCAGTTCCTGAAACCAGAGTTCAAGTCCCAGTACTGCTGACATGGAAATGTCATTAAAAGAAAATGAAACATTAAAACACCATAAAACAAATCCCTATGAACCATCACAAAGTCTGCGGTGCAGTGTATAATCGCTGACCAAATTTAACTCCTAAAAAAACTAGTGTTCAACTTGCACAATAAATATACTGAACTCATGCTCTGATTACAAATATGAAGGCTGAATTGTTATCCTCTGCATCACAAAGTTTGTAACGGATTGATTATAGCTGTTATATGTTTATTTTTCTTAACCACAACATTCGCAGAGGTGGGGATTGAACCCCGGTCTCCCCGATTGCAAAACAAGCGCTTAAACACTTGTACCACTAAATCGTGAAATCAAATTCCACTCCCATTAACCCTAAATATATTGTAATCAACGCTGGAGCTGTACTGATGAATTTAAATTACTTATACTTAAATCAAACATATACAGACGCTACTAATTCTGTGGTGTAGAGGATAATCATCCGCTCTTGGCATCTTCTATAATGCAGAGACGTGGGTTCGAATCCAGCTAATGTGAGATGTTTGTAAATTAATGCTAGAGCTGAGGTATAATCAAGAATCACTGTGAAAACAAAGACACTGAAATGGCTGCTGTCTCTGTGGTGCAGAGGATAACTATTCGCCTGTAGCATGGATTATAATGCAGAGTTATGAGTTCGAATCCCGCTCTTGCTACAGTCAAATGTATTTTAATTAATGCTTAAGCTTCAGTAAAAACAATAATCACTTTGAAAACAAACCCGATGATCAACACTAGCTCTGTGGTGCAGTGGCTAAGTTCTTGTTCTTTGCATGTTTTATAGTGAAAAGTCAGGAGTTCGAAACCCACTATTGCTAAAGGGAAGAATGTTGAAACCAATGCTTTAGCCGTAGTAACAACAAGCATCAGTCTGAGAGCAAACACACCGTGATGGTTACTGCCTCTGTGGCGCAATGGATAAACATTTGTTCTTTGCCTATTTCATAACGCAAAGGTGTGGGTTCAAATCCCACTCTTGCAAACATTATGTCATAACTGCAGTCTGACCTTTAGCTAAAAACAAAAAATTCCACACATCAATCCAGCAACCTCTGTGGTTTAGTGGTTGCATGATTGCATATCAAACAAGAAAGGTTAGGTTCAAATCCCACCTTTGCAACAATTTTTCTGCATACACAATAAACTTATCAATAAAACTCTGTTTGGGACACACATTATCTACACAGGCCCAATGGGTCAGTGGATAAAGACCTCAGCTTTCATCTTGGAGACCGGGGTTCGAATCCCACTTATGTTTATGTTTAACTGTTGTCAGAAAAAAGACAAAATTGCGCGAAGTTCAGTTCTCAGTGTGAAAGTCACGATGGCACTAGTGGCAAACACCGTTGGTTGCGGACAAGGTTACAAACGAGACATGGGTTCGAATCCTACCAAACACAGCTGTGAATACAGCAAAATACCTGGGGCGGTACAACATAAGAGGCGGTTACCGGAAACAATCTGGGGCGGTAAGACACAAGAGGCGGATACTGGAAACAAACTGGGGTGGTAACACAGAATGGTTGCGCGGACAAGAGAAACTGAAACACGGACTAGAAACATAACTGCGGTGGTGAAAATCGGACTGAGAGATGAGCGTGATAAGGAAGAGAGAGGTGTGGCCAAGAGAAGGGTGGAGTAGAGAGACGACGACGACGACGACGACGACGAGGAGGAGTGGTGGTGGGAGAAGGAGATCTGGTGGGAGGAGGAAAAGCAGAGGAGGAAAATTTTTTTTTTGAACCCAAAAATGACCTAAAATGAGCTTTATAGAAAATTTCAGTATCAGCGTGGTGATTCGAACCCACATCTCATGTGATGGCCTTGGATCTCTAACCCTTTGCTCTGACCACTAGGCCATCACTGGACATACAATGTACTGTTCTTTTTGTTATTTTGAGGTTACCCACGTGTGCCGCCATTTAAAAAAAAAATTAACACAATAAACCATTTCAATAAAATAACAATTAGTATCTGCATATATTAACAATTATTAATATACAAATAATATATAAATCTTACGTCTTTCAACCGGAATTTCTAATTTTAAGTTTCAAAACTTTTTTCTAATATTAAATTACTTTTTTAATTTGTCAAAATTGTATATTAAAGCAGAATTAAGAATATGAAAACAATTAAAACATAAAAATCATTCAAGTAAATTGAAATAATTATAACCTATTAAAATATACTGACTATAAATAACTATAAAAGTCTGTCACATATTTTAATAAAATCATATCACAATATATTAATAATTAAAAGTCTTCAAATAATAAAACAAACAGCAGGAACTCATTTCTAAAAGAATGAAGACTGTGTGACTCACATGCTGTTCAAGTCGAGGTGAGTTAATGAATCCCTCCTGCTGTCTGGTGTATGAAGGGTCCTCCACTTCATTCTGTCTAGCGATAACCTGAAGTCAAGGCTATGGCCTTCAAACTGTCTCTGTGCTTCAGCTATAGCAAGCCTACAACATACACAAGAACAAGACAAATGCTATTGATTGTTCTGTTTTTGCAGTGCAAATCATATTGTATGAAAAGGAAATAACTAAATTAATTCAATATATAATAATAATAAAACTATTTAAGACAATTTTAAATGTAATATCAAAATATTATAACACTTTAGATCTACACAACACCAATATACACAGACAACACACACACAAATACTAATAACAGCAAGAGAATATCATCTAGAGCAGCAATAGAGCATCATGTCAGAAAAGTCTGTGATAAACCTCCATGAAGGACCAGACTGCATTAATACATGCTCATGTTGTCAAATAAAAGAAACATTGTAAAAATAACCTCATTAAAATGACAATATTGTGACTTACATGTGTTTATTTAAATAAACTGACCTGCCCAGCCAAGAGAGTTCAGAAGAAACATTCATCCAAACAAACAAACAAACAAACAATATGAACGTTACTTACAGGTCACTGTATTGTCACTGTGTTCCTGCACTTTACGGTTCGGGTTGTTTATGTGCTGTTTAGAGATATTATAATGAAATCACGGAGCTGTCAGGGTTTGTGTTTATCATTTGTATCATCAAGCCTCATGCTGTCAAACACCTGAAGCTGCGAGTCAGACTGAACGTAAAGCAATGCGCGCCGCCTAGTGGAGCGGATGGAGAACTGCGCTACAGTTTATAACACACGAGTCGTGTTGTAGGTTAAACACGCTTAAAATTATTATTTTAATAGTTTAATGTCAAATTCCAATTACTGACTCAGAAGGCTTTGAGGATGCAGTTTAAAACATGTTCACCCTCAAGAAAAAGTGTCTAATAAACTTGTGAATAGGTGATCCTCAGCTCCCTCCTGTGGTCAATAGGTGTATCCGCGTTAATGAAATAAACACGCACAGGGTGGACGCACAGTCAGTCGAGTGAACACTGAATACAGATTAAGGGGATTTCTATGATATTCCAGGATATTTTACAACACATTTGACTTTGTGATTGTCTCGGCCAGCAGAAGATCGAGATCAGCTTTAACCTGATGGAGTAAAACAGGTGAACTGGAAAGCTCATGTAAACACTGGCAGCGATGAATGGACAATCCTCCGAGACTCTGGGTAAAGTAGATGCGCGTTTGACTTGATTTATTTACATGCACGTGCGCCGCTGTTGTTCACAGTTAAAGTGTTTTGCTGTGTCTTGTTTGCAGAATCAAACAGCGTTTATATCAATACTGCTGGAGTCTGCAAACAATTCCAGAGCAGCAGGATTTTGTGCTTTTACCATCCAGTTACCACCACACCAATCCCTTATAGAAATCTGACATGGCAATGCATGAAAATGACACATATGACATTCAAGATCATGTTTAAATTTCACATAAATAAAATATCACATATGAAACATGTTTGTTTACAAATATAACTTATATATAAATAAAAATATATAATTAAAAAAATATAAAGTAATTAAAATATGTGCGTATATGTTTAAATATATTCTCTATATTCTCAGGTGTTCATATATTGACATTTCAGCACTGCTTTCACTAAAAGGAGATTGCCAATGTGTCTTCAGCTAAGAAGTCTAACTCAGGGCATCTGGTGGTAGAGTGGTTGAACTGCTCCAGATCCTCTCTCATATGTTCATATATGCTCAGGTCTCTATATAAGATAGAAGGCAACACAATACAAGTAAAACTCACCAGCACATTGCAGTTTCAATTAAAACCAGAGCAATTTGCATTATAACCATTTAAACTCTTACTAATTCTCTGGCAATCTCATTATTTTTTAGTTGGTTTCATGTTGAGCACTTCCCAATGTGAAAGAAACATTAAACTCAGATTGTTCAAAATATATATTTTATTATTAAAACTTGTTCATCACACATTTAATTCACACTATCCATTCAAACAAATGTTTATATCTCCAAAAACTGTTAAATGTCATTGTCACTTCATACATGTTCATTCAGTTCAGTTGTACAGGCTGCAGCGTGTGCTTTATAAATCAGTGTTAAGTTAAAGTATGAAGAATTAAGTTAAATATCATTTCACTTTTGTTCTTCATGAAGATCTCGACTCAAGAGTTTTTACTGAACGCCTCTTCCTCTGCTTTAGTAATGAAGATGTAAAGCTCTGAGTCTCTGGATGGTTCAGGATGGATGAGTTTCTGGCTTCTACAGACCTGTGATGACCATTCATTTCCAGCACAGGTTAAACCACAGCCAAACTTCATGAGGACTGATCATTCATCATGCATTTACGGTAAATCTTGATTAGTTATTTGGGCAAATTTCAGTGAATGATCATTAAAGTCTGAGTGAGCTAATGACTAAACACATTTACATCTTCAAATAACAGATGCACAAGATCAGATCGATGTGTTAAATCATCAATGAATGTCTGAACATGTTCAGTTGCGCCACTTTATTTTGACCTTTGACATGAAATTGATAGTGGTCTATGTGTTTGCTTCATAACAGTATCTTACCTGTCCATGAGTGGATGTCCTTCATTACAGGGACTGTCTATCCACACGTCCCACAGCTCTGCTTTTGTTGACCGTATGACCCAAACACATCCTTTATTTTGTAGAAGAGACGCATAAACTGACTTCATTTCATGCAGTATATAACAGTTAAAGCACAGCTACAGCACAGCATTGAAACACCAGCTGCAATTATTGGTTTCTTTGCATTTGTAATGTTCAGTTACAGCTTAATCTGTGAATAACTGCTGATATTGACCTTTCTTCTCAATTTTAAATAAAGATGTTGTGCCTTAGAGCATTTAAATTTTTGCAAATAATACTGACGATGAAACACCAGTGTTTTACCTTTGTTTATTAAAGTGTTTAACTCTAGATTTGGGGTTGATTGTACCAGCAGTGCATGAGAGTTAAAACAGCCTGGTTGTGACATAAATGGACAGTAAGTTACACACCACTAAATATTTTTGAGTTTAGCAGTTTAACGATTTAAAGGCTTTTTATTGGATATTACGTCATTCAATGCGACTGCGCATTACTTTACCGAGAGCTTACAGCCTACTAACTATGTTCTGCCTTTAAGAGCATGTGGTGCAACCGAAGTAAGAACAAATTTAGTTACGAACTAGCTAGTGGTTACTAAGCCTCTAGTGTGCACTTTATGTTCCAGTTTAAGCAATAGCATACCGACAGCTGGTGCAACCCTACCACTGATCTACACAGAAGGACCCCTACTCTGGTGGAGTAAACCTGACTTTCAATTATCACAACAAATGAGAATAAATTAGTTATCCTGACCAACTGTTATTGGTGACTTTCAGGAAGTCTGATACAATGTAGGAAACAAAGCCTGCTATATTGATAAAATAACTCAAATTTACTAAGCAAAAGAAAACTAACATGAAAAATCAGACGTTTATAGTGAATAAATACTGTGGTGTTTTTGGGGAGATCTCGGCCAGGGTAACCGAATGATTTATTTATTTGCTTTTATAAAGTCCACATTAACAAAGATTTTGTTTGAACGCTTTTTGAAGCAACACTAATTTATTCCAATTAAATTAGCCTAACTAAAATGTATTCCATAAACGCATGCTTGTATTTAATATGATTTCTATATAGACCATTTCAATTTAGTGATGTCATTGGCCCATAAACATTTCCTGCTTGTTTTCAAACTATTTCATTACTGCAACAATATGCAATTCCATCATATTTTAAGGGTTAAACAGCTGTCATAACATATTGTTTGCATCCATCAAAATGGTTTATATTATAGTTGCATTCCAAATGACACACTTAATGTCACATTATTATGAATATTAATGTCACAAATTTATTTTACTAAATAGAAATTCAAACGACCTCCTAGTCAATGTTTCCCAGTTGCTAAATTAGTTAAATAAATTACTAAACTACCTAATAATCCCTGTCACAGGTACATCTACATTTACCACCACGCAGTGCGATAATTACTTGTGTAGTAGAATTTTGCTTCCACAATCCAAAATAAATAATCCAACTGTGGATTATTATTAATAGTTAAATTACCAAAGTGTCCAACATCCCACGAGTATTTTTTAATCTGTTGAATAAGTGCATCATTCTGATATTTAAAGTGCGCTTATTCTAATTTTAGATTTTTCTGTGTGAATGCACTACTTACACTTTTAAAACAACAAAATGGTGTAGAATAGTGCAAAAGTAATTGATTTTACTTACGCAACTAATAGATATGAAAAAAAAAAAACGTTTGAATTGTTTCCCAATCAATGATTACCAGTTGCCAAATTAGGTAAATAAATGACCAAATTACCAAATAATACCTGTCAGAGCACATCTAAATTCACCACCGGGCGGCACCATAATCACTTGTGTAGTAGAATTTTGCATCAACAATCCAGAATAATTAATCTAACTGCGATTATTGAGTGCTTGAAGTGTCCAACATCCTACACATATTTTTTAAATCTGTTGAATAAGTGCATCATTCTGATATTTAGTGCACATATTATATTTTTAATTTTCAGTGTGAATGTACTACTTTAACTATTTGAACGACAAAATGGCATAGAACAGTGCAAAACTATTTGATTTGGGATGCACTTTATGTATGCAAAAAACCCTTTCAATCCATTTCCCATTCAATGTTTTAACAGTTGCCAAATTAGTTAAATTACCAAACCACCAAATTCCTGTTACGTTCATTCACCACCAGGCGGTGCCATAATCACCTGCGTTGTAGAGTTTTGCTTTCACAATCCAAAATAAACAATCCAACTGCGATTAGTGAGAGTATGAAGTGTCCAACACGTCTTATATTATCTATTGAATAAGTGCATCATTCTGATATTTAAAGTGCACTTATTCTTTATTCG
Organism: Danio rerio; assembly: GCF_052040795.2. NCBI lineage: Eukaryota > Metazoa > Chordata > Actinopteri > Cypriniformes > Danionidae > Danio > Danio rerio. Next base: position 10,142,304 of record NC_141024.2, read on the forward strand.
ATTTTTCGGTGTGAATGCACTACTTACTCTATTATTAAAACAACAAAATAACAACGTGGAATAGTAAACCTTTTCAAATCGTTTACCAGTTGCCAAATTAGTTAAATTACCAAACTACCAAATAATACCTGTCATGAGTACATCTACATTCACCAGCGGGCGGCACCATAATTACTTGCGAAGGAGAATTTTGTCTTGAATACAACTACGTTCACCACCGGGCGGCGCCATAATCACTTCCGTAGGTGAATTTTCTTCCACAATCTAAAATAAATAATGTCGTTATGGTTCCAAATACAGTAGATAGTAAAGCTGTTTTGCAGCATGAGAGAGTAAGAAAAGCTTATTAAAGTTGCATAGCCATAAAAATGCATTCTTATGACGGATTCTGTGGTTCAGGGTCACATGTTTAAATATTGATGAGAAATAGAATAAATAACTGAACTTTATCTGCAAATTACTTAAATTTTCCTTTTTTCAAACTCATTTTTATACTCTTGAAGCATTACATTGGTGCTGTGTTGTGTAGATATAACAAATAGTATATTTACCATAGGAAAAGCACCTGTAAAGTGATGTTATATTGCTTACTTCCTGTTATCTACACTGTACACTAATTTAATGCTGTTGATCACCTCCAGGATAGAATCATCAATCTAGTAGTCGGTGGACTTGCATCTTTGCTTGTTCTGGTAAGTGTTTACCTCTAATGAAATTTTCAGGGGCCATTTATGCAACACCACTTTCAATTAAAAATGGTTCTTGGTTCTTCATTTGCTTTTGAAACAGTGTAATCCATGTAATGTAGTTTTTTTTTTTTGGTGAAAACTGTGACTTTAGTACATCATCATATAAGCATATCATCAGTCAACCTGTTTATCATATTTGACTCAAACTCAGCCTCTCTTTCAGGTGACCATCATTAGCTCATTCGTCTTTCCTTCACTGCCTCCCAAACCACTCAATATATTCTTTGCCATCTGCATCATGCTAGTCTGCGGCTCAGTGTTGGTTCTGGTAAGTAAAAAAGCATTAATTATTTCAATGGTACCAAAATAAAAATCAATGCAAGTAAATGCAATCTCTCTCATTCTTTCAGATATACTGGTATAGGCAGGGCGATCTGGAGCCTAAGTTCCGCAACTTGATCTACTACATGCTCTGCTCCATCGTTCTGCTGTGTATCTGTGCCAACTTGTACTTTCACGATGTGGGACGTGATAAACAGAGCAATGCCTTATAAAAACCACAGGAAGCGCAGAATGTTCATCGTTATGTGGGAGCTTTGGAAACCCACATAAACCCCACCTGAATTCTTGAATCAGGAGAATTCATTTTCCTACAAGCCCCGTTTGTGTGGGCAGGCCAGTCTGCCTTTGGGAGCCATATTAATGCACATAAACATATTATAGATGCAAATATGTTAGCGATCAGTAGCACTCTGGGATGTCCGTGCACATGTTTGCACCCTCTACGCTGTACACAGCTTAACTTATTTGCCAATGTAAAGACAAGAGCAGAGTTTTTGAGATAAGCCATCCACAATGCTTTTATATTTGTACATGATACATCTACGGTACACATTCCTAATGAAGAAATTGCTTATTTTGTATTTAAATTATTAGAAAAGCAATCTCGAATAAGAGCACTTGGTTAAAAACATGCAGCGGTTGTTGAGAAATTGTTTGTTTTTTTGTTCATTTTTTTCTAAATTAATGAACAGTGTTCTTTGATTGGGTGAAAACCTTATATTTTTGGTTATAACCTGGTGTAATTTGGTTTTATGTAATGAATAAATACATATACACTGTGCATTTGTAAGTTGATTGTTTTTTGTACCAAGGTTTTACACAAAAAGTTAATCCCTGATGGTCATTTTCAGTCATCAAACACACTTAAGTGTAAGTCATGCTTTGTTCAAATGTTACTTTTCCATGTTTTTTATTTGAAGAGCTTAAGTTGGTGAATGTTGGCAAATTCCATGGCAAGTTCAACCAGATGCACTGTTTTAATTAATCATTGAAGCTGAGTTAAGCTTGTTTAATAAGTGCTACAGATAAAGCCCGCTTCAACATCTCAAGCTCAGGTGCAAATTAGTGATTAGTTTAGCCATGTGCAAAAACATGGATTAACTCATGTGGCCGAAGAGGGTAAAACACACATCGGGAGTTCAGATCCCTTAATTGCTGACTTAAAATGCAGCTGCAGCATAATTAGTTCAGCTGCTGAACATTGATAATTGCAATATGCAAAAAAACACGCTCATACTTATGTCCTTCAGTGGCTCAGGCAATAAGTCAGTGCCTTCCAGTACCTGAAACCAGAGTTCAAGTCCCAGTACTGCTGACATGGAAATGTCATTAAAAGAAAATGAAACATTAAAACACCATAAATCAAATCCCTATGAACCATCACAAAGTCTGCGGTGCAGTGCATAATCGCTGACCAAATTAAACTCCTAAAAAAACTAGTGTTCAACTTGCACAATAAATATACTGAACTCATTCTCTGATTACAAATATGAAGCCTGAATTGATATCCTCTGCATCACAAAGTTTGTAACAGATTGATTATAGCTGTTATATGTTTATTTTTCTTAACCACAACATTCGCAGAGGTGGGGATTGAACCCCGGTCTCCCCGATTGCAAAACTAGCGCTTAAGCACTTGTACCACTAAATCGTGAAATCAAATTCCACTCCCATTAACCCTAAATATATTGTAATCAACGCTGCAGCTGTACTGATGAATTTAAATTACTTATACTTAAATCGAACATATACAGACGCTACTAATTCTGTGGTGTAGAGGATAATCATTCGCTCTTGGCATCTTCTATAATGCAGAGACGTGGGTTCGAATCCAGCTAATGTGAGATGTTTGTAAATTGATGCTAGAGCTGAGGTATAATCAAGAATCACTGTGAAAACAAAGACACTGAAATGGCTGCTGTTTCTGTGGTGCAGAGGATAACTGTTCGCCTGTAGCATGGATTATAACGCAGAGTTGTGGGTTCGAATCCCGCTCTTGCTACAGTCAAATGTATTTTAATTAATGCTTAAGCTTCAGTAAAAACAATAATCACTTTGAAAACAAACCCAATGATCAACACTAACTCTGTGGCGCAGTGGCTAAGTTCTTGTTCTTTGCATGTTTTATAGTGAAAAGTCAGGAGTTCGAAACCCACTATTGCTAAAGGGAAGAATGTTGAAACCAATGCTTTAGCCGTAGTAACAACAAGCATCAGTCTGAGAGCAAACACACCGTGATGGTCACTGCCTCTGTGGCGCAATGGATAAACATTTGTTCTTTGCCTATTTCATGACGCAAAGGTGTGGGTTCGAATCCCACTCTTGCAAACATTATGTCATAACTGCAGTCTGACCTTTAGCTAAAAACAAAAAATTCCACACATCAATCCAGCAACCTCTGTGGTTTAGTGGTTGAATGATTGCATATCAAACAAGAAAGCATAGGTTCAAATCCCACCTTTGCAACAATTTTTCTGCATACACAATAAACATATAAATAAAACTCTGTTTGGGACACACGTTATCTACACAGGCCCAATGGGTCAGTGGATAAAGACCTCAGCTTTCATCTTGTAGACCGGGGTTCGAATCCCACTTATGTTTATGTTTAACTGTTGTCAGAAAAAAGACAAAATTGCACGAAGTTCAGTTCTCAGTGTGAAAGTCACGATGGCACTAGTGGCAAACACCGTTGGTTGCGGACAAGGTTACGAATGAGGCATGGGTTCGAATCTCACCAAACACAGCTGTGAAAACAGCAAAGTACCTGGGGCGGTACAACATAAGAGGCGGTTACCGGAAACAACCTGGGGTGGTAAGACACAAGAGGCGGACACTGGAAACAAACTGGGGCGGTAACACAGAATGGTTGCGCGGACAAGAGAAACTGAAACATGGACTAGAAACATAACTGCGGTGGTGAGTGTCGGACTGAGAGATGGGCGTGACAAGGATGAGAGAGGCGTGGCCAAGAGAAGGGTGGAGTAGAGAGACGAGGAGGAGGAGTGGTGGTGAGAGAAGGAGATCTGGTGGGAGGAGGAAAAGCAGAGGAGGAAAATTTTTTTTTGAACCCAAAAACGGCCTAAAATGAGCTTTATAGAAAATTTCAGTATCAGCGTGGTGATTCGAACCCACATCTCATGTGATGGCCTTGGATCTCTAACCCTTTGCTCTGACCACTAGGCCATCACTGGACATACAATGAACTGTTCTTTTTGTTATTTTGATGTTACCCACGTGTGCCGCCATTTAAAAAAAAATTAACACAATAAACCATTTCAATAAAATAACAATTAGTATCTGCATATATTAACAATTATTAATATAGAAATAATATATAAATCTTACGTCTTTCAACCGGAATTTCTAATTTTAAGTTTCAAAACTTTTTTCTAATATTAAATTACTTTTTTAATTTGTCAAAATTGTATATTAAAGCAGAATTAAGAATATGAAAACAATTAAAACATAAAATTTATTCAAGTAAATTGAAATAATTACAACCTATTAAAATATACTGACTATAAATAACTATAAAAGTCTGTCACATATTTTAATAAAATCATATCACAATATATTCATAATTAAAAGTCTTCAAATAATAAAACAAACAGCAGGAACTCATTTCTAAAAGAATGAAGACTGTGTGACTCACATGCTGTTCAAGTCGAGGTGAGTTAATGAATCCCTCCTGCTGTCTGGTGTATGAAGGGTCCTCCACTTCATTCTGTCTAGCGATAACCTGAAGTCAAGGCTATGGCCTTCAAGCTGTCTCTGTGTTTCAGCTATAGCAAGCCTACAACATACACAAGAACAAGACAAATGCTATTGATTGTTCTGTTTTTGCAGTATAAACCATATTGTATGAAAAGGAAATAGCTAAATTAATTCAATATATAATAATAAAAAAACTATTTAAGACGATTTTAAATGTAATATCAAAATATTATAACACTTTAGATCTACACAACACCAATATACACAGACAACACACACACAAATACTAATAACAGCAAGAGAATATCATCTAGAGCAGCAATAGAGCATCATGTCAGAAAAGTCTGTGATAAACCTCCATGAAGGACCAGACTGCATTAATACATGCTCATGTTGTCAAATAAAACAAACATTGTAAAAATAACCTCATTAAAATGACAATATTGTGACTTACATATGTTTATTTAAATAAACTGACCTGCCCAGCCAAGAGAGTTCAGAAGAAACATTCATCCAAACAAACAAACAAACAAACAATATAAACGTTACTTACAGGTCACTGTATTGTCACTGTGTTCCTGCACTTTACGGTTCGGGTTGTTTATGTGCTGTTTAGAGATATTATAATGAAATCACGGAGCTGTCAGGGTTTGTGTTTATCATTTGTATCATCAAGTCTCATGCTGTCAAACACCTGAAGCTGCGAGTCAGACTGAACGTAAAGCAATGCGCGCCGCCTAGTGGAGCGGATGGAGAACTGCGCTACAGTTTATAACACACGAGTCGTGTTGTAGGTTAAACACGCTTAAAATTATTATTTTAATAGTTTAATGTCAAATTCCAATCACTGACTCAGAAGGTTTTAAGGATTCAGTTTAAAACATGTTCACCCTCAAGAAAAAGTGTCTAATAAACTTGTGAATAGGTGATCCTCAGCTCCCTCCTGTGGTCAATAGGTGTATCCGCATTAATGAAATAAACACGCACAGGGTGGACGCACAGTCAGTCGAGTGAACACTGAATACAGATTAAGGGGATTTCTATGATATTCCAGGATATTTTACAACACATTTGACTTTGTGATTGTCTCGGCCAGCAGAAGATCGAGATCAGCTTTAACCTGATGGAGTAAAACAGGTGAACTGGAAAGCTCATGTAAACACTGGCAGCGATGAATGGACAATCCTCCGAGACTCTGGGTAAAGTAGATGCGCGTTTGACTTGATTTATTTACATGCACGTGCGCCGCTGTTGATCACTGTTAAAGTGTTTTGCTGTGTCTTGTTTGCAGAATCAAACAGCGTTTATATCAATACTGCTGGAGTCTGCAAACAATTCCAGAGCAGCAGGATTTTGTGCTTTTACCATCCAGTTACCACCACACCAATCCCTTATAGAAATCTGACATGGCAATGCATGAAAATGACACATATGACATTCAAGATCATGTTTAAATTTCACATATATAAAATATCACATTTGAAACATGTTTGTTTACAAATATAACTAATATATAAATAAAAAATATATAATTTAAAAATATAAAGTAATTAAAATATGTGCGTATATGTTTAAATACATTCTCTATAATCTCAGGTGTTCATATATGGACATTTCAGCACTGCTTTCACTAAAAGGAGATTGCCAATGTGTCTTCAGCTAAGAAGTCTAACTCAGGGCATCTGGTGGTAGAGTGGTTGAACTGCTCCAGATCCTCTCACATATGTTCATATATGCTCAGGTCTCTATATAAGATAGGAGGCAACACAATACAAGTAAAACTCACCAGCACATTGCAGTTTCAATTAAAACCAGAGCAATTTGCATTATAACCATTTAAACTCTTACTAATTCTCTGGCAATCTCATTATTTTTTAGCTGGTTTCATGTTGAGCACTTCCCAATGTGAAAGAAACATTAAACTCAGATTGTTCAAAATATATATTTTATTATTAAAACTTGTTCATCACACATTTAATTCACACTATCCATTCAAACAAATGTTTCTATCTCCAAAAACTGTTAAATGTCATTGCTACTTCATACATGTTCATTCAGTTCAGTTGTACAGGCTGCAGCGTGTGCTTTATAAATCAGTGTTAAGTTAAAGTATGAAGAATTAAGTTAAATATCATTTCACTTTTGTTCTTCATGAAGATCTCGACTCAAGAGATTTTACTGAACGCCTCTTCCTCTGCTTCAGTAATGAAGATGTAAAGCTCTGAGTCTCTGGATGGTTCAGGATGGATGAGTCTCTGGCTTCTACAGACCTGTGATGACCATTAATTTCCAGCACAGGTTAAACCACAGTCAAACTTCATGAGGACTGATCATTCATCATGCATTTACGGTAAATCTTGATTAGTTATTTGTGCACATTTCAGTGAATGATCATTAAAGTCTGAGTGAGCTAATGACTAAACACATTTACATCTTCAAATAACAGATGCACAAGATCAGATCGATGTGTTAAATCATCAATGAATGTCTGAACATGTTCAGTTGCGCCACTTTATTTTGACCTTCGACATGAAATTGATAGTGGTCTATGTGTTTGCTTCATAACAGTATCTTACCTGTCCATGAGTGGATGTCCTTCATTACAGGGACTGTCTATCCACACGTCCCACAGCTCTGCTTTTGTTGACCGTATGACCCAAACACGTCCTTTATTTTGTAGAAGAGACGCATAAACTGACTTCATTTCATGCAGTATATAACAGTTAAAGCACAGCTACAGCACAGCATTGAAACACCAGCTGCAATTATTGGTTTCTTTGCATTTGTAATGTTCAGTTACAGCTTAATCTGTGAATAACTGCTGATATTGACCTTTTTTCTCAATTTTAAATAAAGATGTTGTGCCTTAGAGCAGTGGTTCTCAAACTTTTTTCATCAAGTACCACCTCAGAAAAAAATTGTCTCTCAAAGTACCACCAAAATGAGTAGTATTGAAATACAGTAGCGTGGTAGGCCCAGTGAAGCAGCTACAACTCTGCACAATAAAAAAAACGTGGCAGATTAGCCTTAAATATACATGTTTTTTAATACATTTTAAAATATATGTAGCATGTACAGTACATGACATATTTCATTCCTCTGTGTACCACTAGAAGGAAGCCCGCGTACCACTAGTGGTACACGTACCACAGATTGAGAACCACTGCCTTAGAGCATTTTAATTTTTGCAAATAATACTGACGATGAAACACCAGTGTTTTACCTTTGTTTATTAAAGTGTTTAACTCTAGATTTGGGGTTGATTGTACCAGCAGTGCATGAGAGTTAAAACAGCCTGGTTGTGACATAAATGGACAGTAAGTTACACACCACTTAATATTTTTGAGTTTAGCAGTTTAACGATTTAAAGGCTTTTTATTGGATATTACGTCATTCAATGCGACTGCGCATTACTTTACCGAGAGCTTACAGCCTACTAACTATGTTCTGTCTTTAAGAGCATGTGGTGCAACCGAAGTAAGAACAAATTTAGTTACGAACTAGCTAGTGGTTACTAAGCCTCTAGTGTGCACTTTATGTTCCAGTTTAAGCAATAGCATACCGACAGCTGGTGCAACCCTACCACTGATCTACACAGAAGGACCCCTACTCTGGTGGAGTAAACCTGACTTTCAATCATCACAACAAATGAGAGTAAATTAGTTATCCTGACCAACTGTTATTGGTGACTTTCAGGAAGTCTGATACAATTTAGGAAACGAAGCCTGCTATATTGATAAAATAACTCAAATTTACTAAGCAAAACAAAACTAACATGAAAAATCAGACGTTTATAGTGAATAAATACTGTGGTGTTTTTGAACCATATTATAGTAAACTGAATTAATCTGCTGCAGTAATTTTAAAGTTTATATGATAATACAACAGCCAGATATAAACGAGTGACCCTGTACTAAGATTAACTCAGCACATTCTCTACAACTATCAGGTAAATTACACTACTATACACCAGTTTACTGTAGTAAAAATTAAAGTGGACGACAGTGTTTGTTACAGTTTATCAGATCACTATAGTTAATGCTATAGTTTGCTGTAAATAATATATTCAGTATAATAAACTTTACTATTCTGTTTAAAAACACCACAGTGTTTACTATAAATTACTATAGTATTATTTCTGAAAAGCACTATTAATTAATAAAGTTACGTACCATTGAGCTGCGTGACAAGTGATTCCAGCATGTTATCTGGACTGTGTGTGTCAGTGTTATTTGCTGTTGTGCTGAAATATCTGGCTTTGACTGATTTTGACAATAATATAGATTTTCTTATTGATCTTGTCATTGCAGGATGTGTCGGTTAAACGGTTTTGGTGTTGTCGTGGCAACAGGCGACCGTCATGAAGCTGAGACGCATACGCCGCCTAGTGGACCTGATGGAGAACTGCGTTTGCTGGCAATACTCCATTACTTTGTGCTCTGGGCAAAATCATTTGACGAGACATAAGTGTGAGAATTGGAGATTCATATTCATAAATTGGCATCTAATCAAACTAATCTCTGATTTATTTATTCAGGAGCAGAATCATGTTGAGTGAACGCATCAAAACTGGACAAAATATCTTCTAGTACTCTTTTAATGTGTCTTCGTGTCAAGTTTGTTTCACTTTTGTCTTTGATGATGTTAATCACTTGGTTGACTAATTTAAGTTGCTGAATCACTGTTGGCAGATTTAAGCAGCATTTGTAGTAAACTTTGACTGATTACTGAATGCATACGACATGTTTCGACAAATAAAGTCTGTTATATAATGAATATTAATCATTTGTTTGCGTTTATAACATCAGCTTTATTTATTACAGAAAGATGCATTAGGGTCAGATCAGTGTTTCAGCTCCATCTTGTGGACAATAAGTGGATCTGCATTAATACTTGAAACTGAATTACTAAGACATTTTTTCCATTAGGAGAAATCCTGATCCTGAAGATCCACTTTCCAGAGTGAAGCTCCAACCTGATGAAAACACCTGAGGCTTTTAATTAAGGACTTTCAGCAAACGAGAAGCTTCAAGGCAAATGTGTGACAAACTCTGTAATTCAGATGATGATAATAAAAGATTGATTTGACTAAACTGATGATGCTTTTACAAATCGTGTATGTGTTTCACTGTGAGTTTGAGTTAATAAAAAGTGATTTAAAAGTATTTTTGGTTTCATTATTCACTTCAGTAAACTCATTTGACCATGTTTTCAATTATTAGTGCATGTGACAGTTTATAATCATTTAAAATGTACCACTTTTTAATGTGATTGACAGACCTCATGAATCATCACAAGCTCTGTGGTATAATTGTTGACAACATGAAACTCCTAAAAAACAATCCACAATTATGGAGTTTTCTACTTGCACAATAAATACACTCAAACGAATGAATACGACTCTGATTACTGATATGAGGAGTGAATTATTTTCCTCTGCACCACAATGTTTGTTACGGGTTGATGACAGCTGTTATGTGTTGTTTTTTCTTCTGAAACACAACATTAGCAAAGGTGGTATTGAACCCCGGTCTCCCAGATTGCAAAACTAGCGCTTAAGCACTTGAACCACTAAATCATGAGCTTGTATCTCACTTCCATTAACCCTAAATATATTGTAATCAATGCTGCAGCTGTACTGATGAATTTAAATTACTTATAGTTAAATCGCACAAGTACATACGCTAATAATTCTGTGGTACAGAGGATAATCATTCACTCTTGGCATCTTCTATAATGCAGAGACGTGGGTTCAAATCCCGCTCTTGCTAATATAAGACGTATGTAAATCAATGCTAAAGCCCAGGTGAAATCAAGAATCACTGTGAAAACAAATACATTACACAAGTGCTGTCTCTGTGGTGCAGAGGATAACTATTCGCCTATTGCATGTTTTATAATGCAGAGATGTGGGTTTGAATCCCACTCTTGCTAAAGTAAAATGTATTGTAAATAATGCTTAAGCTTCAGTAAAAAGAAGAATCACTCTGAAAACAAACACCGTTCAGTCATCTCTGCCTCTGTGGCACAAAGAATAATCATTTGCTCTTTGTATATGAATAGCGCAGGGTCGTGGGTTCGTATTTGACTCTTGCTAATGTGAAATGTACTTAACTTATTGCTCAAGCTGACGTAAACACAAGCATCACTTTGAAAACAAACAGATTGATCATCACTAACTCTGTGGCGCAGAGGCTAATTTCTTATTCTTTGCATGTTTTATAGTGCAGAGTCAGGGGTTCGAATCCCACTATTGCTAAAGGGAAGAGTGTTGAAACCAATGCTTTCGCTGTAGTAACAATAAGGATTACTCTGAAAGCAAACTATATTTATGGTCACTGCCTCTGTGGCACAGTGAATAAACATTTGCACTTTGACTATTCTCGCAGAGGTGTGGGTTCGAATCCCACTCTGGCAAACTTTACGTCATAACTGCAGTCAAACCTTTAGCTAAAAACAAAAAAATTCCTGATTAATCCAGTAACCTCTGTGGTCTAGTGGTTGAATAATTGCATATCAAACAAGAAAGCATAGGTTCAAATCCCACCTGTGCTACGATTTACCTGCATTAACAATAAACATATAAATAAAACTCTGTTTGGGACACAAACTAACTACACAGGCCCAATGGGTCAGTGGATAACGACCTCAGCTTTCATCTTGGAGACCGGGGTTCGAATCCCACTCATGTTTATGTTTAACTGTTGTCAGAAAAAAGACAAAATTGCGCGAAGTTCAGCTCTCAGTGTGAAAGTCACGATGGCACTAGTGGCAAACACCGTTGGTTGCGGACAAGGTTACGAATGAGGCATGGGTTCGAATCCCACCAAACACAGCTGTGAATACAGCAAAATACCTGGGGCGGTACAACATAAGCAGCAGTTACCAGAAACAATCTGGGGCGGTGAGACACAAGAGGTGGACACTGGAAACAAACTGGGGCGGTAACACAGAATGGTTGTGCGGACAAGAGAAACTGAAACACGGACTAGAAACATAACTGCCGTGGTGAAAGTCGGACTGAGAGATGAGCGTGATAAGGATGAGAGAGGTGTGCCTGAGAAAAGGGTGGAGTAGAGAGACGTGGAGGAGGAGTGGTGGGAGAAGGAGACCTGGTGGGAGGAGGAGAAGCAGAGGAGGAAAAAAATTTTTTTTGAACCCAAAAACGGCCTAAAATGAACTTTATAGAAAATTTCAGTATCAGCGTGGTGATTCGAACCCACATCTCATGTGATGGCCTTGGATCTCTAACCCTTTGCTCTGACCACTAGGCCATCACTGGACATACATTGATCTGTTCTTTTCGTTATTTTGATGTTACCCACGTGTGCCGCCATTTAAAAAAAAAATTAACACAATAAACCATTTCAATAAAATAACAATTAGTATCTGCATATATTAACAATTAATAATATAGAAATAATATATAAATCTTACGTCTTTCAACCGGAATTTCTAATTTTAAGTTTCAAAACTTTTTTCTAATATTAAATTACTTTTTTAATTTGTCAAAATTGTATATTAAAGCAGAATTAAGAATATGAAAACAATTAAAACATAAAATTCATTCAAGTAAATTGAAATAATTACAACCTATTAAAATATACTGACTATAAATAACTATAAAAGTCTGTCACATATTTTAATAAAATCATATCACAATATATTAATAATTAAAAGTCTTCAAATAATAAAACAAACAGCAGGAACTCATTTCTAAAAGAATGAAGACTGTGTGACTCACATGCTGTTCAAGTCGAGGTGAGTTAATGAATCCCTCCTGCTGTCTGGTGTATGAAGGGTCCTCCACTTCATTCTGTCTAGCGATAACCTGAAGTCAAGGCTATGGCCTTCAAACTGTCTCTGTGTTTCAGCTATAGCAAGCCTACAACATACACAAGAACAAGACAAATGCTATTGATTGTTCTGTTTTTGCAGTGCAAATCATATTGTATGAAAAGGAAATAACTAAATTAATTCAATATATAATAGTAATAAAACTATTTAAGACAATTTTAAATGTAATATCAAAATATTATAACACTTTAGATCTACACAACACCAATATACACAGACAACACACACACAAATACTAATAATAGCAAGAGAATATCATCTAGAGCAGCAATAGAGCATCATGTCAGAAAAGTCTGTGATAAACCTCCATGAAGGACCAGACTGCATTAATACATGCTCATGTTGTCAAATAAAAGAAACATTGTAAAAATAACCTCATTAAAATGACAATATTGTGACTTACATGTGTTTATTTAAATAAACTGACCTGCCCAGCCAAGAGAGTTCAGAAGAAACATTCATCCAAACAAACAAACAAACAATATGAACGTTACTTACAGGTCACTGTATTGTCACTGTGTTCCTGCACTTTACGGTTCGGGTTGTTTATGTGCTGTTTAGAGATATTATAATGAAATCACGGAGCTGTCAGGGTTTGTGTTTATGTTTTGTATCATCAAGTCTCATGCTGTCAAACACCTGAAGCTGCGGGTCAGATGGAACGTAAAGCAATGCGCGCCGCCTAGTGGAGCGGATGGAGAACTGCGCTACAGTTTATAACACACGAGTCGTGTTGTAGGTTAAACACGCTTAAAATTATTATTTTAATAGTTTAATGTCAAATTCCAATCACTGACTCAGAAGGCTTTGAGGATGCAGTTTAAAACATGTTCACCCTCAAGAAAAAGTGTCTAATAAACTTGTGAATAGGTGATCCTCAGCTCCCTCCTGTGGTCAATAGGTGTATCCGCATTAATGAAATAAACACGCACAGTGTGGACGCACAGTCAGTCGAGTGAACACTGAAGACAGATTAAGGGGATTTCTATGATATTCCAGGATATTTTACAACAGATTTGACTTTGTGATTGTCTCGGCCAGCAGAAGATCGAGATCAGCTTTAACCTGATGGAGTAAAACAGGTGAACTGGAAAGCTCATGTAAACACTGGCAGCTATGAATGGACAATCCTCCGAGACTCTGGGTAAAGTAGATGCGCGTTTGACTTGATTTATTTACATGCACGTGCGCCGCTGTTGATCACTGTTAAAGTGTTTTGCTGTGTCTTGTTTGCAGAATCAAACAGCGTTTATATCAATACTGCTGGAATCTGCAAACAATTCCAGAGCAGCAGAATTTTGTGCTTTTACCATCCAGTTACCACCACACCAATCCCTTATAGAAATCTGACATGGCAATGCATGAAAATGACACATATGACATTCAAGATCATGTTTAAATTTCACATATATAAAATATCACATATGAAACATGTTTGTTTACAAATATAATTAATATTTTAATTAACCTGATGGAGTAAAACAGGTGAACTGGAAAGCTCATGTAAACACTGGCAGCTATGAATGGACAATCCTCCGAGACTCTGGGTAAAGTAGCGCGTTTGACTTGATTTATTTACATGCACGTGCGCCGCTGTTGATCACTGTTAAAGTGTTTTGCTGTGTCTTGTTTGCAGAATCAAACAGCGTTTATATCAATACTGCTGGAATCTGCAAACAATTCCAGAGCAGCAGAATTTTGTGCTTTTACCATCCAGTTACCACCACACCAATCCCTTATAGAAATCTGACATGGCAATGCATGAAAATGACACATATGACATTCAAGATCATGTTTAAATTTCACATATATAAAATATCACATATGAAACATGTTTGTTTACAAATATAATTAATGTATAAAAATAAATAATAAAAAAATATAAAGTAATTAAAATATGTGCGTATATGTTTAAATATATTCTCTATAATCTCAGGTGTTCATATATGGACATTTCAGCACTGCTTTCACTAAAAGGAGATTTCCAATGTGTCTTCAGCTAAGAAGTCTAACTCAGGGCATCTGGTGGTAGAGTGGTTGAACTGCTCCAGATCCTCTCTCATATGTTCATATATGCTCAGGTCTCTATATAAGATAGGAGGCAACACATTACAAGTAAAACTCACCAGCACATTGCAGTTTCAATTTAAACCAGAGCAATTTGCATTATAACCATTTAAACTCTTACTAATTCTCTGGCAATCTCATTATTTTTTAGCTGGTTTCATGTTGAGCACTTCCCAATGTGAAAGAAACATTAAACTCAGATTGTTCAAAATATATATTTTATTATTAAAACTTGTTCATCACACATTTAATTCACACTATCCATTCAAACAAATGTTTATATCTCCAAAAACTGTTAAATGTCATTGCCACTTCATACATGTTCATTCAGTTCAGTTGTACAGGCTGCAGTGTGTGCTTTATAAATCAGTGTTAAGTTAAAGTATGAAGAATTAAGTTAAATATCATTTCACTTTTGTTCTTCATGAAGATCTCGACTCAAGAGTTTTTACTAAACGCCTCTTCCTCTGCTTTAGTAATGAAGATGTAAAGCTCTGAGTCTCTGGATGGTTCAGGATGGATGAGTCTCTGGCTTCTACAGACCTGTGATGACCATTCATTTCCAGCACAGGTTAAACCACAGCTAAACTTCATGAGGACTGATCAATCATCATGCATTTACGGTAAATCTTGATTAGTTATTTGGGCAAATTTCAGTGAATGATCATTAAAGTCTGAGTGAGCTAATGACTAAACACATTTACATCTTCAAATAACAGATGCACAAGATCAGATCGATGTGTTAAATCATCAATGAATGTCTGAACATGTTCAGTTGCGCCACTTTATTTTGACCTTCGACATGAAATTGATAGTGGTCTATGTGTTTGCTTCATAACAGTATCTTACCTGTCCATGAGTGGATGTCCTTCATTACAGGGACTGTCTATCCACACGTCCCACAGCTCTGCTTTTGTTGACCGTATGACCCAAACACGTCCTTTATTTTGTAGAAGAGACGCATAAACTGACTTCATTTCATGCAGTATATAACAGTTAAAGCACAGCTACAGCACAGCATTGAAACACCAGCTGCAATTATTGGTTTCTTTGCATTTGTAATGTTCAGTTACAGCTTAATCTGTGAATAACTGCTGATATTGACCTTTCTTCTTGATTTGAAATAAAGATGTTGTGCTTTAGAGCATTTTAATTTTTGCAAATAATACTGACGATGAAAGACCAGTGTTTTACCTTTGTTTATTAAAGTGTTTAACTCTAGATTTGGGGTTGATTGTACCAGCAGTGCATGAGAGTTAAAACAGCCTGGTTGTGACATAAATGGACAGTAAGTTACACACCACTAAATATTTTTGAGTTTAGCAGTTTAACGATTTAAAGGCTTTTTATTGGATATTACGTCATTCAATGCGACTGCGCATTACTTTACCGAGAGCTTACGGCCTACTAACTATGTTCTGCCTTTAAGAGCATGTGGTGCAACCGAAGTAAGAACAAATTTAGTTAGGAACTAGCTAGTGGTTACTAAGCCTCTAGTGTGCACTTTATGTTCCAGTTTAAGCAATAGCATACCGACAGCTGGTGCAACCCTACCACTGATCTACACAGAAGGACCCCTACTCTGGTGGAGTAAACCTGACTTTCAATCATCACAACAAATGAGAATAAATTAGTTATCCTGACCAACTGTTATTGGTGACTTTCAGGAAGTCTGATACAATTTAGGAAACGAAGCCTGCTATATTGATAAAATAACTCAAATTTACTAAGCAAAACAAAACTAACATGAAAAATCAGATGTTTATAGTGAATAAATTCTGTGGTGTTTTTGAACCATATTATAGTAAACTGAATTAATCTGCTGCAGTAATTTTAAAGTTTATATGATAATACAACAGCCAGATATAAACGAGTGACCCTGTACTAAGATTAACTCAGCACATTCTCTACAACTATCAGGTAAATTACACTACTATACACCAGTTTACTGTAGTAAAAATTAAAGTGGACGACAGTGTTTGTTACAGTTTATCAGATCACTATAGTTAATGCTATAGTTTGCTGTAAATAATATATTCAGTATAATAAACTTTACTATTCTGTTTAAAAACACCACAGTGTTTACTATAAATTACTATAGTATTATTTCTGAAAAGCACTATTAATTAATAAAGTTACGTACCATTGAGCTGCGTGACAAGTGATTCCAGCATGTTATCTGGACTGTGTGTGTCAGTGTTATTTGCTGTTGTGCTGAAATATCTGGCTTTGACTGATTTTGACAATAATATAGATTTTCTTATTGATCTTGTCATTGCAGGATGTGTCGGTTAAACGGTTTTGGTGTTGTCGTGGCAACAGGCGACCGTCATGAAGCTGAGACGCATACGCCGCCTAGTGGACCTGATGGAGAACTGCGTTTGCTGGCAATACTCCATTACTTTGAATGTGCTCTGGGCAAAATCATTTGACGAGACATAAGTGTGAGAATTGGAGATTCATATTCATAAATTGGCATCTAATCAAACTAATCTCTGATTTATTTATTCAGGAGCAGAATCATGTTGAGTGAACGCATCAAAACTGGACAAAATATCTTCTAGTACTCTTTTAATGTGTCTTCGTGTCAAGTCGTGTTTCACTTTTGTCTTTGATGATGTTAATCACTTGGTTGACTAATTTAAGTTGCTGAATCACTGTTGGCAGATTTAAGCAGCATTTGTTGTAAACTTTGACTGATTACTGAATGCATACGACATGTTTCGACAAATAAAGTCTGTGTTATATAATGAATATTAATCATTTGTTTGCGTTTATAACATTAGCTTTATTTATTACAGAAAGATGCATTAGGGTCAGATCAGTGTTTCAGCTCCATCTTGTGGACAATAAGTGGATCTGCATTAATACTTGAAACTGAATTACTAAGACATTTTTTCCATTAGGAGAAATCCTGATCCTGAAGATCCACTTTCCAGAGTGAAGCTCCAACCTGATGAAAACACCTGAGGCTTTTAATTAAGGACTTTCAGCAAACGAGAAGCTTCAAGGCAAATGTGTGACAAACTCTGTAATTCAGATGATGATAATAAAAGATTGATTTGACTAAACTGATGATGCTTTTACAAATCGTGTATGTGTTTCACTGTGAGTTTGAGTTAATAAAAAGTGATTTAAAAGTATTTCTGGTTTTCATTAATCACTTCAGTAAACTTATTTGACCATGTTTTCAATTATTAGTGCATGTGACAGTTTATAATCATTTAAAATGTACCACTTTTTAATGTGATTGACAGACCTCATGAACCATCACAAGCTCTGTGGTATAATTGTTGACAACATGAAACTCCTAAAAAACAATCCACAATTATGGAGTTTTCCACTTGCACAATAAATACACTCAAACGAATGAATACGACTCTGATTACTGATATGAGGAGTGAATTATTTTCCTCTGCACCACAATGTTTGTTACGGGTTGATGACAGCTGTTATGTGTCGTTTGTTTTTTCTTCTTAAACACAACATTAGCAAAGGTGGTATTGAACCCCGGTCTCCCAGATTGCAAAACTAGCGCTTAAGCACTTGAACCACTAAATCATGAGCTTGTGTTTCACTTCCATTAACCCTAAATATATTGTAATCAATGCTGCAGCTGTACTGATGAATTTAAATTACTTATAGTTAAATCGCACAAGTACATATGCTACTAATTCTGTGGTACAGATGATAATCATTCACTCTTGGCATCTACTATAATGCAGAGACGTGGGTTCAAATCCCACTCTTGCTAATGTTTGTAAATCAATGCTAAAGCCCAGGTGAAATCAAGAATTACTGTGAAAACAAATACATTACACAAGTGCTGTCTCTGTGGTGCAGAGGTAACCATTCGCCTATTGCATATTTTATAATGCAGAGATGTGGGTTTGAATCCCACTCTTGCTAAAGTAAAATGTATTGTAAATAATGCTTAAGCTTCAGTAAAAAGAAGAATCACTCTGAAAACAAACACCTTTCAATCATCTCTGCCTCTGTGGCACAAAGAATATTTATTTGCTCTTTGTATATGAATAGCGCAGGGTTGTGGGTTCGTATTTGACTCTTGCTAATGTGAAATGTACTTAACTTATTGCTTAAGCTGACGTTAAAAACAAGCATCACTTTGAAAACAAACAGATCGATCATCACTAACTCTGTGGCGCAGAGGCTAATTTCTTATTCTTTGCATGTTTTATAGTGCAGAGTCAGGGGTTCGAATCCCACTATTGCTAAAGGGAAAAGTATTGAAACCAATGCTTTCGCTGTAGTAACAATAAGCATTACTCTGACAGCAAACTATATTTATGGTCGCTGCCTCTGTGGCACAATGAATAAACAATTGCACTTTGACTATTCTCGCAGAGGTGTGGGTTCAAATCCCACTCTTGCAAACTTTACGTCATAACTGCAGTCAAACCTTTAGCTAAAAACAAAAAAAATCCTGATTAATCCAGTAACCTCTGTGGTCTAGTGGTTGAATAATTGCATATCAAACAAGAAAGCATAGGTTCAAATCCCACCTGTGCTACAATTTTTCTGCATTAACAATAAACATATCAATAAAACTTTGTTTGGGACACAAATTAACTACACAGGCCCAATGGGTCAGTGGATAACGACCTCAGCTTTCATCTTGGAGACCGGGGTTCGATCCCACTCATGTTTATGTTTAACTGTTGTCAGAAAAAAGACAAAATTGCGCGAAGTTCAGTTCTCAGTGTGAAAGCCACGATGGCACTAGTGGCAAACACCGTTGGTTGCGGACAAGGTTACGAATGAAGCATGGGTTCGAATCCCACCAAACACAGCTGTGAATACAGCAAAATACCTGGGGCGGTACAACATAAGCGGCGGTTACCGGAAACAATCTGGGGCGGTGAGACACAAGAGGCGGACACTGGAAACAAACTGGGGCGGTAACACAGAATGGTTGCGCGGACAAGAGAAACTGAAACACGGACTAGAAACATAACTGCGGTGGTGAAAGTCGGACTGAGAGATGGGTGTGATAAAGACGAGACAGGCGTGACTGAGAAAAGGGTTGAGTAGAGAGACGACGAGGAGAAGTGGGAGGAGGAAAAGCAGAGGAGGAAAAATTTTTTTTTTGAACCCAAAAACGGCCTAAAATGAGCTTTATAGAAAATTTCAGTATCAGCGTGGTGATTCGAACCCTCATCTCATGTGATGGCCTTGGATCTCTAACCCTTTAATCTGACCACTAGGCCATCACTGGACATACAATGATATGTTCTTTTTGTTATTTTGAGGTTACCCACGTGTGCCGCCATTTAAAAAAAAAATCAACACAATAAACCATTTCAATAAAATAACAATTAGTATCTGCATATATTAACAATTAATAATATAAAAATAATATATAAATCTTACGTCTTTCAACCGGAATTTCTAATTTTAAGTTTCAAAACTTTTTTCTAATATTAAATTACTTTTTTAATTTGTCAAAATTGTATATTAAAGCAGAATTAAGAATATGAAAACAATTAAAACATAAAATTCATTCAAGTAAATTGAAATAATTACAACCTATTAAAATATACTGACTATAAATAACTATAAAAGTCTGTCATATATTTTAATAAAATCATATCACAATATATTAATAATTAAAAGTCTTCAAATAATAAAACAAACAGCAGGAACTCATTTCTAAAAGAATGAAGACTGTGTGACTCACATGCTGTTCAAGTCGAGGTGAGTTAATGAATCCCTCCTGCTGTCTGGTGTATGAAGGGTCCTCCACTTCATTCTGTCTAGCGATAACCTGAAGTCAAGGCTATGGCCTTCAAACTGTCTCTGTGTTTCAGCTATAGCAAGCCTACAACATACACAAGAACAAGACAAATGCTATTGATTGTTCTGTTTTTGCAGTGCAAATCATATTGTATGAAAAGGAAATAACTAAATTAATTCAATATATAATAGTAATAAAACTATTTAAGACAATTTTAAATGTAATATCAAAATATTATAACACGTTAGATCTACACAACACCAATATACACAGACAACACACACACAAATACTAATAATAGCTAGAGAATATCATCTAGAGCAGCAATAGAGCATCATGTCAGAAAAGTCTGTGATAAACCTCCATGAAGGACCAGACTGCATTAATACATGCTCATGTTGTCAAATAAAAGAAACATTGTAAAAATAACCTCATTAAAATGACAATATTGTGACTTACATATGTTTATTTAAATAAACTGACCTGCCCAGCCAAGAGAGTTCAGAAGAAACATTCATCCAAACAAACAAACAAACAAACAATATGAACGTTACTTACAGGTCACTGTATTGTCACTGTGTTCCTGCACTTTACGGTTCGGGTTGTTTATGTGCTGTTTAGAGATATTATAATGAAATCACGGAGCTGTCAGGATTTGTGTTTATGTTTTGTATCATCAAGCCTCATGCTGTCAAACACCTGAAGCTGCGGGTCAGATGGAACGTAAAGCAATGCGCGCCGCCTAGTGGAGCGGATGGAGAACTGCGCTACAGTTTATAACACACGAGTCGTGTTGTAGGTTAAACACGCTTAAAATTATTATTTTAATAGTTTAATGTCAAATTCCAATTACTGACTCAGAAGGCTTTGAAGATGCAGTTTAAAACATGTTCACCCTCAAGAAAAAGTGTCTAATAAACTTGTGAATAGGTAATCCTCAGCTCCCTCCTGTGGTCAATAGGTGTATCCGCATTAATGAAATAAACACGCACAGGGTGGACGCACAGTCAGTCGAGTGAACACTGAATACAGATTAAGGGGATTTCTATGATATTCCAGGATATTTTACAACACATTTGACTTTGTGATTGTCTCGGCCAGCAGAAGATCGAGATCAGCTTTAACCTGATGGAGTAAAACAGGTGAACTGGAAAGCTCATGTAAACACTGGCAGCGATGAATGGACAATCCTCCGAGACTCTGGGTAAAGTAGATGCGCGTTTGACTTGATTTATTTACATGCACGTGCGCCGCTGTTGATCACTGTTAAAGTGTTTTGCTGTGTCTTTTTTGCAGAATCAAACATCGTTTATATCAATACTGCCGGAATCTGCAAACAATTCCAGAGCAGCAGGATTTTGTGCTTTTACCATCCAGTTACCACCACACCAATCCCTTATAGAAATCTGACATGGCAATGCATGAAAATGACACACATGACATTCAAGATCATGTTAAAATTTCACATATATAAAATATCACATGTGAAACATGTTTGTTTACAAATATAATTAATGTATAAAAATAAATAATAAAAAAATATAAAGTAATTAAAATATGTGCGTATATGTTTAAATATATTCTCTATAATCTCAGGTGTTCATATATGGACATTTCAGCACTGCTTTCACTAAAAGGAGATTGCCAATGTGTCTTCAGCTAAGAAGTCTAACTCAGGGCATCTGGTGGTAGAGTGGTTGAACTGCTCCAGATCCTCTCTCATATGTTCATATATGCTCAGGTCTCTATATAAGATAGAAGGCAACACAATACAAGTAAAACTCACCAGCACATTGCAGTTTCAATTAAAACCAGAGCAATTTGCATAATAACCATTTAAACTCTTACTAATTCTCTGGAAATCTCATTATTTTAGCTGGTTTCATGTTGAGCACTTCCCAATGTGAAAGAAACATTAAACTCAGATTGTTCAAAATATATATTTTATTAATAAAACTTGTTCATCACACATTTAATTCACACTATCCATTCAAACAAATGTTTATATCTCCAAAAACTGTTAAATGTCATTGCCACTTCATACATGTTCATTCAGTTCAGTTGTACAGGCTGCAGCGTGTGCTTTATAAATCAGTGTTAAGTTAAAGTATGAAGAATTAAGTTAAATATCATTTCACTTTTGTTCTTCATGAAGATCTCGACTCAAGAGTTTTTACTGAACGCCTCTTCCTCTGCTTCAGTAATGAAGATGTAAAGCTCTGAGTCTCTGGATGGTTCAGGATGGATGAGTCTCTGGCTTCTACAGACCTGTGATGACCATTCATTTCCAGCACAGATTAAACCACAGCTAAACTTCATGAGGACTGATCAATCATCATGCATTTACGGTAAATCTTGATTAGTTATTTGGGCAAATTTCAGTGAATGATCATTAAAGTCTGAGTGAGCTAATGACTAAACACATTTACATCTTCAAATAACAGATGCACAAGATCAGATCGATGTGTTAAATCATCAATGAATGTCTGAACATGTTCAATTGCGCCACTTTATTTTGACCTTCGACATGAAATTGATAGTGGTCTATGTGCTTTCTTCATAACAGTATCTTACCTGTCCATGAGTGGATGTCCTTCATTACAGGGACTGTCTATCCACACGTCCCACAGCTCTGCTTTTGTTGACCGTATGACCCAAACACGTCCTTTATTTTGTAGAAGAGACGCATAAACTGACTTCATTTCATGCAGTATATAACAGTTAAAGCACAGCTACAGCACAGCATTGAAACACCAGCTGCAATTATTGGTTTCTTTGCATTTGTAATGTTCAGTTACAGCTTAATCTGTGAATAACTGCTGATATTGACCTTTCTTCTCAATTTGAAATAAAGATGTTGTGCCTTAGAGCATTTTAATTTTTGCAAATAATACTGACGATGAAACACCAGTGTTTTACCTTTGTTTATTAAAGTGTTTAACTCTAGATTTGGGGTTGATTGTACCAGCAGTGCATGAGAGTTAAAACAGCCTGGTTGTGACATAAATGGACAGTAAGTTACACACCACTTAATATTTTTGAGTTTAGCAGTTTAACGATTTAAAGGCTTTTTATTGGATATTACGTCATTCAATGCGACTGCGCATTACTTTACCGAGAGCTTACGGCCTACTAACTATGTTCTGCCTTTAAGAGCATGTGGTGCAACCGAAGTAAGAACAAATTTAGTTACAAACTAGCTAGTGGTTACTAAGCCTCTAGTGTGCACTTTATGTTCCAGTTTAAGCAATAGCATACCGACAGCTGGTGCAACCCTACCACTGATCTACACAGAAGGACCCCTACTCTGGTGGAGTAAACCTGACTTTCAATCATCACAACAAATGAGAGTAAATTAGTTATCCTGACCAACTGTTATTGGTGACTTTCAGGAAGTCTGATACAATTTAGGAAACGAAGCCTGCTATATTGATAAAATAACTCAAATTTACTAAGCAAAACAAAACTAACATGAAAAATCAGACGTTTATAGTGAATAAATACTGTGGTGTTTTTGAATCATATTATAGTAAACTGAATTAATCTGCTGCAGTAATTTTAAAGTTTATATGATAATACAACAGCCAGATATAACGAGTGACCCTGTACTAAGATTAACTCAGCACATTCTCTACAACTATCAGGTAAATTACACTACTATACACCAGTTTACTGTAGTAAAAATTAAAGTGGACGACAGTGTTTGTTACAGTTTATCAGATCACTATAGTTAATGCTATAGTTTGCTGTAAATAATATATTCAGTATAATAAACTTTACTATTCTGTTTAAAAACACCACAGTGTTTACTATAAATTACTATAGTATTATTTCTGAAAAGCACTATTAATTAATAAAGTTACGTACCATTGAGCTGCGTGACAAGTGATTCCAGCATGTTATCTGGACTGTGTGTGTCAGTGTTATTTGCTGTTGTGCTGAAATATCTGGCTTTGACTGATTTTGACAATAATATAGATTTTCTTATTGATCTTGTCATTGCAGGATGTGTCGGTTAAACGGTTTTGGTGTTGTCGTGGCAACAGGCGACCGTCATGAAGCTGAGACGCATACGCCGCCTAGTGGACCTGATGGAGAACTGCGTTTGCTGGCAATACTCCATTACTTTGTGCTCTGGGCAAAATAATTTGACGAGACATAAGTGTGAGAATTGGAGATTCATATTCATAAATTGGCATCTAATCAAACTAATCTCTGATTTATTTATTCAGGAGCAGAATCATGTTGAGTGAACGCATCAAAACTGGACAAAATATCTTCTAGTACTCTTTTAATGTGTCTTCGTGTCAAGTTTGTTTCACTTTTGTCTTTGATGATGTTAATCACTTGGTTGACTAATTTAAGTTGCTGAATCACTGTTGGCAGATTTAAGCAGCATTTGTAGTAAACTTTGACTGATTACTGAATGCATACGACATGTTTAGACAAATAAAGTCTGTGTTATATAATGAATATTAATCATTTGTTTGCATTTATAACATCAGCTTTATTTATTACAGAAAGATGCATTAGGGTCAGATCAGTGTTTCAGCTCCATCTTGTGGACAATAAGTGGATCTGCATTAATACTTGAAGCTGAATTACTAAGACATTTTTTCCATTAGGAGAAATCCTGATCCTGAAGATCCACTTTCCAGAGTGAAGCTCCAACCTGATGAAAACACCTGAGGCTTTTAATTAAGGACTTTCAGCAAACGAGAAGCTTCAAGGCAAATGTGTGACAAACTCTGTAATTTAGATGATGATAATAAAAGATTGATTTGACTAAACTGATGATGCTTTTACAAATCGTGTATGTGTTTCACTGTGAGTTTGAGTTAATAAAAAGTGATTTAAAAGTATTTCTGGTTTCATTATTCACTTCAGTAAACTTATTTGACCATGTTTTCAATTATTAGTGGATGTGACAGTTTATAATCATTTAAAATGTACCACTTTTTAATGTGATTGACAGACCTCATGAACCATCACAAACTCTGTGGTATAATTGTTGACAACATGAAACTCCTAAAAAACAATCCACAATTATGGAGTTTTCCACTTGCACAATAAATACACTCAAACTCGACTGACTCTGATTACAGATATGAGGAGTGAATTATTTTCCTCTGCACCACAATGTTTGTTACGGGTTGATGACAGCTGTTATGTGTCGTTTGTTTTTCTTCTTAAACACAACATTAGCAAAGGTGGTATTGAACCCCGGTCTCCCAGATAGCAAAACTAGCGCTTAAGCACTTGAACCACTAAATCATGAGCTTGGATCACGCTCCCATTAACCCTAAATATATTGTAATCAATGCTGCAGCTGTACTAATGAATTTAAATCACTTATAGTTAAATTGCACAAGTACATACGCTAATAATTCTGTGGTACAGAGGATAATCATTCACTCTTGGCATCTTCTATAATGCAGGGACGTGGGTTCAAATCCCGCTCTTGCTAATATAAGACGTATGTAAATCAATGCTAAAGCCCAGGTGAAATCAAGAATTACTGTGAAAACAAATACATTACACAAGTGCTGTCTCTGTGGTGCAGAGGATAACCATTCGCCTATTGCATGTTTTATAATGCAGAGATGTGGGTTTGAATCCCACTCTTGCTAAAGTAAAATGTATTGTAAATAATTCTTAAGCTTCAGTAAAAAGAAGAATCACTCTGAAAACAAGCACCTTTCAGTCATCTCTGCCTCTGTGGCACAAAGAATATTTATTTGCTCTTTGTATATGAATAGCGCAGGGTCGTGGGTTCGTATTTGACTCTTGCTAATGTGAAATGTACTTAACTTATTGCTCAAGCTGACGTAAACACAAGCATCACTTTGAAAACAAACAGATCGATCATCACTAGCTCTGTGGCGTAGAGGCTAATTTCTTATTCTTTGCATGTTTTATAGTGCAGAGTCAGGGGTTCGAATCCCACTATTGCTAAAGGGAAGAGTGTTGAAACCAATGCTTTCGCTGTAGTAACAATAAGGATCACTCCGACAGCAAACTATATTTATGGTCGCTGCCTCTGTGGCACAGTGAATAAACATTTGCACTTTGACTATTCTCGCAGAGGTGTGAGTTCGAATCCCACGCTTGCAAACTTTACGTCATAACTGCAGTCAAACCTTTAGCTAAAAACAAAAAAAATTCCTGATTAAGTCAGCAACCTCTGTGGTCTAGTGGTTGAATAATTGCATATCAAACAAAAAAGCATAGGTTCAAATCCCACCTGTGACACAATTTTTCTGCATTAACAATAAACATATCAATAAAACTCTGTTTGGGACACAAACTAACTACACAGGCCCAATGGGTCAGTGGATAATGACCTCAGCTTTCATCTTGTAGACCGGGGTTCGAATCCCACTCATGTTTATGTTTAACTGTTGTCAGAAAAAAGACAAAATTGCGCGAAGTTCAGTTCTCAGTGTGAAAGTCACGATGGCACTAGTGGCAAACACCGTTGGTTGCGGACAAGGTTACGAATGAAGCATGGGTTCGAATCCCACCAAACACAGCTGTGAATACAGCAAAGTACCTGGGGCGGTACAACATATGCAGCGGTTACTGGAAACAATCTGGGGCGGTGAGACACAAGAGGCGGACACTGGAAACAAACTGGGGCGGTAACACAGAATGGTTGCGCGGACAAGAGAAACTGAAACACGGACTAGAAACATAACTGCGGTGGTGAAAGTTGGACTGAGAGATGGGCGTGACAAGGATGAGAGAGAGGTGACTGAGAAAAGGGTGGAGTAGAGAGACGAGGAGTGGTGGGAGAAAGAGACCTGGTGGGAGGAGGAGAAGCAGAGGAGGAAAAATTTTTTTTTGAACCCAAAAACGGCCTAAAATGAGCTTTATAGAAAATTTCAGTATCAGCGTGGTGATTTGAACCCTCATCTCATGTGATGGCCTTGGATCTCTAACCCTTTGCTCTGACCACTAGGCCATCACAGGACATGCATTGAACTGTTCTTTTTGTTATTTTGAGGTTACCCACGTGTGCCGCCGTTTAAAAAAAAAATTAACACAATAAACCATTTCAATAAAATAACAATTAGTATCTGCATATATTAACAATTAATAATATAGAAATAATATATAAATCTTACGTCTTTCAACCGGAATTTCTAATTTTAAGTTTCAAAACTTTTTTCTAATATAAAATTACTTTTTTAATTTGTCAAAATTGTATATTAAAGCAGAATTAAGAATATGAAAACAATTAAAACATAAAATTCATTCAAGTAAATTAAAATAATTACAACCTATTAAAATATACTGACTATAAATAACTATAAAAGTCTGTCATATATTTTAATAAAATCATATCACAATATATTAATAATTAAAAGTCTTCAAATAATAAAACAAACAGCAGGAACTCATTTCTAAAAGAATGAAGACTGTGTGACTCACATGCTGTTCAAGTCGAGGTGAGTTAATGAATCCCTCCTGCTGTCTGGTGTATGAAGGGTTCTCCACTTCATTCTGTCTAGCGATAACCTGAAGTCAAGGCTATGGCCTTCAAACTGTCTCTGTGTTTCAGCTATAGCAAGCCTACAACATACACAAGAACAAGACAAATGCTATTGATTGTTCTGTTTTTGCAGTACAAATCATATTGTATGAAAAGGAAATAGCTAAATTAATTCAATAAATAATAATAATAAAACTATTTAAGACAATTTTAAATGTAATATCAAAATATTATAACACTTTAGATCTACACAACACCAATATACATAGACAACACACACACAAATACTAATAACAGCAAGAGAATATCATCTAGAGCAGCAATAGAGCATCATGTCAGAAAAGTCTGTGATAAACCTCCATGAAGGACCAGACTGCACTAATACATGCTCATGTTGTCAAATAAAAGAAACATTGTAAAAATAACCTCATTAAAATGACAATATTGTGACTTACATATGTTTATTTAAATAAACTGACCTGCCCAGCCAAGAGAGTTCAGAAGAAACATTCATCCAAACAAACAAACAAACAAACAATATGAACGTTACTTACAGGTCACTGTATTGTCACTGTGTTCCTGCACTTTACGGTTCGGGTTGTTTATGTGCTGTTTAGAGATACTATAATGAAATCACGGAGCTGTCAGGATTTGTGTTTATGTTTTGTATCATCAAGCCTCATGCTGTCAAACACCTGAAGCTGCGGGTCAGATGGAACGTAAAGCAATGCGCGCCGCCTAGTGGAGCGGATGGAGAACTGCGCTACAGTTTATAACACGCGAGTCGTGTTGTAGGTTAAACACGCTTAAAATTATTATTTTAATAGTTTAATGTCAAAATTCAATCCCTGAATCAGAAGGCTTTGAGGATGCATTTTAAAACATCTTCATCCTCAAGAAAAAGTGTCTAATAAACTTGTGAATAGGTGTTCCTCAGCTCCCTCCTGTGGTCAATAGGTGTATCCGCATTAATGAAATAAACACAAGGTGGACGGAGAGACAGTCGAGTGAACAGTAAAGAGAGATTAAGGAGATTTTAACACGATCTAATGTATTTTAAAACACATTTGATTTTGTGATTGTCTCGGCCAGCAGAAGATCGATATCAGCTTTACCTGATGGAGTAAAACAGGTGAACTGGAAAGCTTATGTAACAGACATCCCGAATCAAATGCATATAGTCTCCCTAATGCCCGCAAACGAATGATAATCTCCCGGAAATCGCGCATCTCCCGCCCCATGTACACCCCTCTCCACCGCCTCCCTCCCAGCTCTTCAGGTACGTCGCACGCAACTCACCCTCACCGCTCTTCAGGTACGTCGCACGCACACGCCCCCACCGCTCTTCAGATATGTCACGCAATGCAATTTGCATTATAACCATTTAAACTCTTACTAATTCTCTGGCAATCTCATTATTTTTTAGCTGGTTTCATGTTGAGCACTTCCCAATGTGAAAGAAACATTAAACTCAGATTGTTCAAAATATATATTTTATTATTAAAACTTGTTCATCACACATTTAATTCACACTATCCATTCAAACAAATGTTTTTATCTCCAAAAACTGTTAAATGTCATTGCCACTTCATACATGTTCATTCAGTTCAGTTGTACAGGCTGCAGCGTGTGCTTTATAAATCAGTGTTAAGTTAAAGTATGAAGAATTAAGTTAAATATCATTTCACTTTTGTTCTTCATGAAGATCTCGACTCAAGAGTTTTTACTGAACGCCTCTTCCTCTGCTTTAGTAATGAAGATGTAAAGCTCTGAGTCTCTGGATGGTTCAGGATGGATGAGTCTCTGGCTTCTACAGACCTGTGATGACCATTCATTTCCAGCACAGGTTAAACCACAGTCAAACTTCATGAGGACTGATCATTCATCATGCATTTACGGTAAATCTTGATTAGTTATTTGTGCACATTTCAGTGAATGATCATTAAAGTCTGAGTGAGCTAATGACTAAACACATTTACATCTTCAAATAACAGATGCACAAGATCAGATCGATGTGTTAAATCATCAATGAATGTCTGAACATGTTCAGTTGCGCCACTTTATTTTGACCTTCGACATGAAATTGATAGTGGTCTATGTGTTTGCTTCATAACAGTATCTTACCTGTCCATGAGTGGATGTCCTTCATTACAGGGACTGTCTATCCACACGTCCCACAGCTCTGCTTTTGTTGACCGTATGACCCAAACACGTCCTTTATTTTGTAGAAGAGACGCATAAACTGACTTCATTTCATGCAGTATATAACAGTTAAAGCACAGCTACAGCACAGCATTGAAACACCAGCTGCAATTATTGGTTTCTTTGCATTTGTAATGTTCAGTTACAGCTTAATCTGTGAATAACTGCTGATATTGACCTTTCTTCTCAATTTTAAATAAAGATGTTGTGCTTTAGAGCATTTAAATTTTTGCAAATATTACTGACGATGAAACACCAGTGTTTTACCTTTGTTTATTAAAGTGTTTAACTCTAGATTTGGGGTTGATTGTACCAGCAGGGCATGAGAGTTAAAACAGCCTGGTTGGGACATAAATGGACAGTAAGTTACACACCACTAAATATTTTTGAGTTTAGCAGTTTAACGATTTAAAGGCTTTTTATTGGATATTACGTCATTCAATGTGACTGCGCATTACTTTATCGAGAGCTTACGGCCTACTAACTATGTTCTGCCTTTAAGAGCATGTGGTGCAACCGAAGTAAGAACAAATTTAGTTACGAACTAGCTAGTGGTTACTAAGCCTCTAGTGTGCACTTTATGTTCCAGTTTAAGCAATAGCATACCGACAGCTGGTGCAACCCTACCACTGATCTACACAGAAGGACCCCTACTCTGGTGGAGTAAACCTGACTTTCAATCATCACAAAAAATGAGAGTAAATTAGTTATCCTGACCAACTGTTATTGGTGACTTTCAGGAAGTCTGATACAATGTAGGAAACGAAGCCTGCTATATTGATAAAATAACTCAAATTTACTAAGCAAAACAAAACTAACATGAAAAATCAGATGTTTATAGTGAATAAATACTGTGGTGTTTTTGGGGAGATCTCGGCCAGGGTAACCGATGATTTATTTATTTGCTTTTATAAAGTCAACATTAACAAAGATTTTTTTCAAGCGCTTTTTGAAGCAACACTAATTTGTTCCAATTAAATTAGCCTAACTAAAATGTATTCCATAAACGCATGCTTGTATTTAATATGATTTCTATATAGACCATTTCAATTTAGTGATGTCATTGGCCCATAAACATTTCCTGCTTGTTTTCAAACTATTTCATTACTGCAACAAGATGCAATTCCATCATATTTTAAGGGTCAAACAGCTGTCATAACATATTGTTTGCATCCATCAAAATGGTTTATATTATAGTTGCATTCCAAATGACACACTTAATGTCACATTTTTATGAATATTAATGACACAAATTTATTTTACTAAATAGAAATTCAAACGACCTCCTAGTCAATGTTTCCCAGTTGCTAAATTAGTTAAATAAATTACTAAACTACCTAATAATCCCTGTCACAGGTACATCTACATTTACCACCATGCAGTGCGATAATTACTTGTGTAGTAGAATTTTGCTTCCACAATCCAAAATAAATAATCCAACTGTGATTATTGAGTGCTTGAAGTGTCCAACATCCCACGCGTATTTTTTAATCTGTTGAATAAGTGCATCATTCTGATATTTAAAGTGCGCTTATTCTAATTTTATATTTTTCTGTGTGAATGCACTACTTACACTTTTAAAACAACAAAATGGTGTAGAATAGTGCAAAAGTAATTGATTTTACTCACGCAACTAATAGATATGAAAAAACTTTTGAATTGTTTCCCAATCAATGATTACCAGTTGCCAAATTAGGTAAATAAATGACCAAATTACCAAATAATACCTGTCAGAGCACATCTAAATTCACCACCGGGCGGCGCCATAATCACTTGTGTAGTAGAATTTTGCATCCACAATCCAAAATAAGTAATCTAACTGCGATTATTGAGTGCTTGAAGTGTCCAACATCCTACACATATTTTTAAATCTGTTGAATAAGTGCCTCATTCTGATATTTAGTCCACTTATTATTATTTTTTTAATTTTCAGTGTGAATGCACTACTTAAAATATTTGAACGACAAAATGGCATAGAACAGTGCAAAACTATTTGATTTGGGATGCACTTTATGTATGCAAAAAACCCTTTCAATCCATTTCCCATTCAATGTTTTAACAGTTGCCAAATTAGTTAAATTACCAAACTACCAAATAATACCTGTCATGAGTACATCTACCTTCACCACCGGGCGGCGCCATAATCACTTCCGTAGGTGAATTTTCTTCCACAATCTAAAATAAATAATGTCGTTATGGTTCCAAATACAGTAGATAGTAAAGCTGTTTTGCAGCATGAGAGAGTAAGAAAAGCTTATTAAAGTTGCATAGCCATAAAAATGCATTCTTATGACGGATTCTGTGGTTCAGGGTCACATATTTAAATATTGATGAGAAATAGAATAAATAACTGAACTTTATCTGCAAATTACTTAAATTTTCCTTTTTTCAAACTCATTTTTATACTCTTGAAGCATTACATTGGTGCTGTGTTGTGTAGATATAACAAATAGTATATTTACCATAGGAAAAGCACCTGTAAAGTGATGTTATATTGCTTACTTCCTGTTATCTACACTGTACACTAATTTAATGCTGTTGATCACCTCCAGGATAGAATCATTAATCTAGTAGTCGGTGGACTTGCATCTTTGCTTGTTCTGGTAAGTGTTTACCTCTAATAAAAATTTCAGGGGCCATTTATGCAACACCACTTTCAATTAAAAATGGTTCTTGGTTCTTCATTTGCTTTTAAAACAGTGTAATCCATGTAATGTAGTTTTTTTTGGTGAAAACTGTGACTTTAGTACATCATCATATAAGCATATCATCAGTCAACCTGTTTATCATATTTGACTCAAACTCAGCCTCTCTTTCAGGTGACCATCATTAGCTCATTCGTCTTTCCTTCACTGCCTCCCAAACCACTCAATATATTCTTTGCCATCTGCATCATGCTAGTCTGCGGCTCAGTGTTGGTTCTGGTAAGTAAAAAAGCATTGATTATTTCAATCGTACCAAAATTAAAATCAATGCAAGTAAATGCAATCTCTCTCATTCTTTCAGATATACTGGTATAGGCAGGGCGATCTGGAGCCTAAGTTCCGCAACTTGATCTACTACATGCTCTGCTCCATCGTTCTGCTGTGTATCTGTGCCAACTTGTACTTTCACGATGTGGGACGTGATAAACAGAGCAATGCCTTATAAAAACCACAGGAAGCGCAGAATGTTCATCGTTATGTGGGAGCTTTGGAAACCCACATAAACCCCACCTGAATTCTTGAATCAGGAGAATTCATTTTCCTACAAGCCCCGTTTGTGTGGGCAGGCCAGTCTGCCTTTGGGAGCCATATTAATGCACATAAACATATTATAGATGCAAATGTGTTAGCGATCAGTAGCACTCTGGGATGTCCGTGCACATGTTTGCACCCTCTACGCTGTACACAGCTTAACTTGTATGCCAATGTAAAGACAAGAGCAGAGTTTTTGAGATAAGCCATCCACAATGCTTTTATATTTGTACATGATACATCTACGGTACACATTCCTAATGAAGAAATTGCTTATTTTGTATTTAAATTATTAGAAAAGCAATCTCGAATAAGAGCACTTGGTTAAAAACATGCAGCGGTTGTTGAGAAATTGTTTGTTTTTTTGTTCATTTTTTTCTAAATTAATGAACAGTGTTCTTTGATTGGGTGAAAACCTTATATTTTTGGTTATAACCTGGTGTAATTTGGTTTTATGTAATGAATAAATACATATACACTGTGCATTTGTAAGTTGATTGTTTTTTGTACCAAGGTTTTACACAAAAAGTTAATCCCTGATGGTCATTTTCAGTCATCAAACACACTTAAGTGTAAGTCATGCTTTGTTCAAATGTTACTTTTCCATGTTTTTTATTTGAAGAGCTTAAGTTGGTGAATGTTGGCAAATTCCATGGCAAGTTCAACCAGATGCACTGTTTTAATTAATCATTGAAGCTGAGTTAAGCTTGTTTAATAAGTGCTACAGATAAAGCCCGCTTCAACATCTCAAGCTCAGGTGCAAATTAGTGATTAGTTTAGCCATGTGCAAAAACATGGATTAACTCATGTGGCCGAAGAGGGTAAAACACACATCGGGAGTTCAGATCCCTTAATTGCTGACTTAAAATGCAGCTGCAGCATAATTAGTTCAGCTGCTGAACATTGATAATTGCAATATGCAAAAAAACACGCTCATACTTATGTCCTTCAGTGGCTCAGGCAATAAGTCAGTGCCTTCCAGTACCTGAAACCAGAGTTCAAGTCCCAGTACTGCTGACATGGAAATGTCATTAAAAGAAAATGAAACATTAAAACACCATAAATCAAATCCCTATGAACCATCACAAAGTCTGCGGTGCAGTGCATAATCGCTGACCAAATTAAACTCCTAAAAAAACTAGTGTTCAACTTGCACAATAAATATACTGAACTCATTCTCTGATTACAAATATGAAGCCTGAATTGATATCCTCTGCATCACAAAGTTTGTAACAGATTGATTATAGCTGTTATATGTTTATTTTTCTTAACCACAACATTCGCAGAGGTGGGGATTGAACCCCGGTCTCCCCGATTGCAAAACTAGCGCTTAAGCACTTGTACCACTAAATCGTGAAATCAAATTCCACTCCCATTAACCCTAAATATATTGTAATCAACGCTGCAGCTGTACTGATGAATTTAAATTACTTATACTTAAATCGAACATATACAGACGCTACTAATTCTGTGGTGTAGAGGATAATCATTCGCTCTTGGCATCTTCTATAATGCAGAGACGTGGGTTCGAATCCAGCTAATGTGAGATGTTTGTAAATTGATGCTAGAGCTGAGGTATAATCAAGAATCACTGTGAAAACAAAGACACTGAAATGGCTGCTGTTTCTGTGGTGCAGAGGATAACTGTTCGCCTGTAGCATGGATTATAACGCAGAGTTGTGGGTTCGAATCCCGCTCTTGCTACAGTCAAATGTATTTTAATTAATGCTTAAGCTTCAGTAAAAACAATAATCACTTTGAAAACAAACCCAATGATCAACACTAACTCTGTGGCGCAGTGGCTAAGTTCTTGTTCTTTGCATGTTTTATAGTGAAAAGTCAGGAGTTCGAAACCCACTATTGCTAAAGGGAAGAATGTTGAAACCAATGCTTTAGCCGTAGTAACAACAAGCATCAGTCTGAGAGCAAACACACCGTGATGGTCACTGCCTCTGTGGCGCAATGGATAAACATTTGTTCTTTGCCTATTTCATGACGCAAAGGTGTGGGTTCGAATCCCACTCTTGCAAACATTATGTCATAACTGCAGTCTGACCTTTAGCTAAAAACAAAAAATTCCACACATCAATCCAGCAACCTCTGTGGTTTAGTGGTTGAATGATTGCATATCAAACAAGAAAGGTTAGGTTCAAATCCCACCTTTGCAACAATTTTTCTGCATACACAATAAACATATAAATAAAACTCTGTTTGGGACACACATTATCTACACAGGCCCAATGGGTCAGTGGATAAAGACCTCAGCTTTCATCTTGGAGACCGGGGTTCGAATCCCACTTATGTTTATGTTTAACTGTTGTCAGAAAAAAGACAAAATTGCACGAAGTTCAGTTCTCAGTGTGAAAGTCACGATGGCACTAGTGGCAAACACCGTTGGTCGCGGACAAGGTTACGAATGAGGCATGGGTTCGAATCCCACCAAACACAGCTGTGAATACAGCAAAGTACCTGGGGCGGTACAACATAAGAGGCGGTTACCGGAAACAACCTGGGGCGGTAAGACACAAGAGGCGGACACTGGAAACAAACTGGGGCGGTAACACAGAATGGTTGCGCGGACAAGAGAAACTGAAACACGGACTAGAAACATAACTGCAGTGGTGAAAGTCGGACTGAGAGATGGGCGTGACAAGGATGAGAGAGACGTGACTGAGAAAAGGGTGTAGTAGAGAGATGAGGAGTGGTGGGAGAAGGAGACCTGGTGGGAGGAGGAGAAGTAAAGGAGGAAAAAATTTTTTTTTGAACCCAAAAACGGCCTAAAATGAACTTTATAGAAAATTTCAGTATCAGCGTGGTGATTCGAACCCTCATCTCATGTGATGGCCTTGGATCTCTAACCCTTTGCTCTGACCACTAGGCCATCACTGGACATACATTGAACTGTTCTTTTCGTGTTTTTGAGGTTACCCACGTGTGCCGCCATTTAAAAAAAAAATTAACACAATAAACCATTTCAATAAAATAACAATTAGTATCTGCATATATTAACAATTAATAATATAAAAATAATATATAAATCTTACGTCTTTCAACCGGAATTTCTAATTTTAAGTTTCAAAACCTTTTTCTAATATTAAATTACTTTTTTAATTTGTCAAAATTGTATATTAAAGCAGAATTAAGAATATGAAAACAATTAAAACATAAAAATCATTCAAGTAAATTAAAATAATTACAACCTATTAAAATATACTGACTATAAATAACTATAAAAGTCTGTCATATATTTTAATAAAATCATATCACAATATATTAATAATTAAAAGTCTTCAAATAATAAAACAAACAGCAGGAACTCATTTCTAAAAGAATGAAGACTGTGTGACTCACATGCTGTTCAAGTCGAGGTGAGTTAATGAGTCCCTCCTGCTGTCTGGTGTATGAAGGGTCCTCCACTTCATTCTGTCTAGCGATAACCTGAAGTCAAGGCTATGGCCTTCAAACTGTCTCTGTGTTTCAGCTATAGCAAGCCTACAACATACACAAGAACAAGACAAATGCTATTGATTGTTCTGTTTTTGCAGTATAAACCATATTGTATGAAAAGGAAATAGCTAAATTTATTCAATAAATAATAATAATAAAACTATTTAAGACAATTTTAAATGTAATATCAAAATATTATAACACTTTAGATCTACACAACACCAATATACATAGACAACACACACACACACAAATACTAATAATAGCAAGAGAATATCATCTAGAGCAGCAATAGAGCATCATGTCAGAAAAGTCTGTGATAAACCTCCATGAAGGACCAGACTGCATTAATACATGCTCATGTTGTCAAATAAAAGAAACATTGTAAAAATAACCTCATTAAAATGACAATATTGTGATTTACATATGTTTATTTAAATAAACTGACCTGCCCAGCCAAGAGAGTTCAGAAGAAACATTCATCCAAACAAACAAACAAACAAACAATATGAACGTTACTTACAGGTCACTGTATTGTCACCGTGTTCCTGCACTTTACGGTTCGGGTTGTTTATGTGCTGTTTAGAGATACTATAATGAAATCACGGAGCTGTCAGGATTTGTGTTTATGTTTTGTATCATCAAGCCTCATGCTGTCAAACACCTGAAGCTGCGGGTCAGACTGAACGTAAAGCAATGCGCGCCGCCTAGTGGAGCGGATGGAGAACTGCGCTACAGTTTATAACACACGAGTCGTGTTGTAGGTTAAACACGCTTAAAATTATTATTTTAATAGTTTAATGTCAAAATTCAATCCCTGAATCAGAAGGCTTTGAGGATGCATTTTAAAACATCTTCATCCTCAAGAAAAAGTGTCTAATAAACTTGTGAATAGGTGTTCCTCAGCTCCCTCCTGTGGTCAATAGGTGTATCCGCGTTAATGAAATAAACACAAGGTGGACGGAGAGACAGTCGAGTGAACAGTAAAGAGAGATTAAGGAGATTTTAACACGATCTAATGTATTTTAAAACACATTTGATTTTGTGATTGTCTCGGCCAGCAGAAGATCGATATCAGCTTTACCTGATGGAGTAAAACAGATGAACTGGAAAGCTTATGTAACAGACATCCCGAATCAAATGCATAGAGTCTCCCTAATGCCCGCAAACGAATGATAATCTCCCGGAAATCGCGCGTCTCCCCCCCCCATGTACACCCCTCTCCACCGCCTCCCTCCCAGCTCTTCAGGTACGTCGCACGCAACTCACCCTCACCGCTCTTCGGGTACAACGCACGCACACGCCCCACCGCTCTTCAGATATGTCACGCAATGCAATTTGCATTATAACCATTTAAACTCTTACTAATTCTCTGGCAATCTCATTATTTTTTAGCTGGTTTCATGTTGAGCACTTCCCAATGTGAAAGAAACATTAAACTCAGATTGTTCAAAATATATATTTTATTATTAAAACTTGTTCATCACACATTTAATTCACACTATCCATTCAAACAAATGTTTCTATCTCCAAAAACTGTTAAATGTCATTGCTACTTCATACATGTTCATTCAGTTCAGTTGAACAGGCTGCAGCGTGTGCTTTATAAATCAGTGTTAAGTTAAAGTATGAAGAATTAAGTTAAATATCATTTCACTTTTGTTCTTCATGAAGATCTCGACTCAAGAGTTTTTACTAAACGCCTCTTCCTCTGCTTCAGTAATGAAGATGTAAAGCTCTGAGTCTCTGGATGGTTCAGGATGGATGAGTCTCTGGCTTCTACAGACCTGTGATGACCATTCATTTCCAGCACAGGTTAAACCACAGCCAAACTTCATGAGGACTGATCATTCATCATGCATTTACGGTAAATCTTAATTAGTTATTTGTGCACATTTCAGTGAATGATCATTAAAGTCTGAGTGAGCTAATGACTAAACACATTTACATCTTCAAATAACAGATGCACAAGATCAGATCGATGTGTTAAATCATCAATGAATGTCTGAACATGTTCAGTTGCGCCACTTTATTTTGACATTTTACCCCTTTACACAGTGATACCAGTAAATATCCCCAAAAAATTCCGGAACGACTCTTCACCAGTATATTCAAAATAGCGCTGTTCACACAGGCAAGGACGGTACATAATTTTTCCAGAAAAAACACTCACACATCCATTCCAAAATACAGGTAAATTCTGACATCATTAACCAGAAATGACCTCTAATCGTCTGCGCTTGTATTTGTAAAAATTTGACTACATTACAAACTCTGTGGATGGATCAGTATTGTGAACAACTTTGACGAAAACATATAGAGGAACACTTTCACATGTCGAGATATACATAGCGTGTGAGTGTGCTGGCGCTCACCGGCTCCGTGCACAAGCAGAGCTTAAAGGTAAACAAACAACGGCTTATCATACGCTTTTTTTACACAGTTATCATTAAGAAGGAACATAGAAACGTTATCTGACTAGCAACTTGCAGCTAAATGTGTCTGGAAAAATATTCAAAGGCTGTTATTTTCATAAAGAGCACGGATGTGAATGTGTCTAAGTGTTCTGATTGGCTGGAGTAGACGTCTCACGTCAGCGTGTTCTAAGCGTGAACGGGCTCTTTCCGGCAATCTTCCTTCTGCGTTCACACAGCGCAGCATTCCAGCAGGTAATGTTACAACATCTCTTTCCGGACAATTGCCAGAACGAATTTACCTGTACTTTCAAAAAGGGCCTGTTCACACATACTGCGGGTAATTTTCCGGAAAGGTCTGTATGTGTGAACAAGGCTAATGATTCATTTTAACTATTTAGTCTGACATGTTTACTGTTCCAATATATTTTAAATGTTTCTTAAGATAAAATATATTGTGTTCAAAGCGGGGAAAGTTGTTGTTATTTACCCAGACATTTAAAAAAAGAAAATATTAAGGTCATCATAAGGTTATTATACCATCACTCTTACACCGGCCCATGCCTACTTCAGAGGTACCATATTTTATAAGACAACACAATACCAATGTATGAATATCTGATCAGATCTGCAGGGGCAGATTTAACTAATAAGTGAGGTAAGCAGCC
This sequence comes from Danio rerio, assembly GCF_052040795.2. Lineage (NCBI taxonomy): Eukaryota > Metazoa > Chordata > Actinopteri > Cypriniformes > Danionidae > Danio > Danio rerio. The sequence goes on from NC_141024.2 coordinate 10,182,193, forward strand.
GCTTAGGGCCCCAGGACATCTGGGGGCCACCAATAAATATCTAAAAGTGCCAACTTTACCTATAAACTATATTGTTTTCTATCATATTTTGTAAAGTGAGAGTCAAACTAATTCAAGTTTTACATCATTAAATATTATTTAATATACAATAAAACATGATATTATGATAATGTAATGTTATGTGTTGTAATGTTATAAAATATCTACCACCCCAATCATGGAGTCCAGCATTCAAATATATATATATATATATATATATATATATATATGTATATATATATATATATATATATATATATATATATATATATATATATATATATATATATATATATATATATATATATATATATATTTTTTTTTTTTTTTTTAGTTGTAAATTTATTGTTTATTTATTTACCAATTTGATTTGTTGAATCACTGTTGGCAGATCTAAGCAGCATTTTTAGTAAACTTTGACATGTTTAGACAAATAAAGTCTGTGTTATATAATGAATATTAATCATTTGTTTGCGTTTATAACATCAGCTTTATTTATTACAGAAAGATGCATTAGGGTCAGATCAGTGTTTCAGCTCCATCTTGTGGACAATAAGTGGATCTGCATTAATACTTGAAACTGAATTACTAAGACATTTTTTCCATTAGGAGAAATCCTGATCCTGAAGATCCACTTTCCAGAGTGAAGCTCCAACCTGATGAAAACACCTGAGGCTTTTAATTAAGGACTTTCAGCAAACGAGAAGCTTCAAGGCAAATGTGTGACAAACTCTGTAATTCAGATGATGATAATAAAAGATTGATTTGACTAAACTGATGATGCTTTTACAAATCGTGTATGTGTTTCACTGTGAGTTTGAGTTAATAAAAGTATTTGGTTTTCATTATTTAACTGCTTTTTAAATAATGGGTTAAAATCCAACTTTTGATTGTGATAGATGTAATTACATCAAACAAAGTGTCTAAAACACCAGTTTTAAATGTGTAGTCACAGTGGTGCATGTGGTTAAACACCTGTTCTCAATTGATGGAGTCACGGGTTCAAATCCCACTTCTGAATGTTGAAGTTTTAACAGGTTTGTTGTAAAATCAGGGTGAAACATATGTGAATAGTCAAAAGCTCAGTGGTTAAAGCATTGTGTTGTTACTAAGGTGTCCGGAGTTCAAATCTCACTATTGCATACATTAAACAAGTGTCATTATATCTGACAAACTTTGCTAAACTCCGCATACAAGCGTGAGAGTTGCAGTGGCGCTCCTGACTGAACACATGTTCTCCATAGCTGAGGCTGTCATGAAGAATTGGGTTCAAAGCCCAACTGTGCTCACTTTATTGCACAACAGGTGGTGAAATAATAGTCAAATATAAGTTCCAGCATATACCTTACTATGAGATCTGTGGCTCAGTGGTAGAGCACTATGCTCACATCAAAGAAAGCTGGGTTCAATCCTCACTCAGGCTTTACATGTTTTGATGTGCACTTGAACAGTCAAATATAAGTTCCAGCATATCATTAGGTATGTGACTGTGGCTCAGTGGTAGAGCAATGCCTCATGGGTTAAGAGGTTGCTGGTTCAACCCCAGCCAGATCACTGCGATATGTGTGAATGTCAGTGTGAAAGAAGGGGGGGGATGGGTCGGGTCCCCCCCTGACCTACGGGGCCATGTACAGCAGGGGTTATGCTGCTTTTTACTACAAAATTAAAATTAGCTGTATAAAAATTTGGGACGCCGTCCCTTCTCCTCCCGTTTCGGTTATCATCATTTCCTTTCCAGGGGGACGACCCTCCAGAAAGAAAATTATGATAACCGACACACCAAAACTCAAACACAAGATACGAGTCTCACCTGTCCATCAGCAGAAGTCCACCATTACAGTCCACGGCTGTCCAAATGTCCCAGAGCTCTGCTTCTGTTCACTCCAAACACATCCTTCATCCTGTAGAGGAAACACAGAAATAAACACTTTACTACTGAAATACATCTGAAACAGCAGAACTGAGAACTTCACCAGCATAAGAGCTCATAAACAGAAGATAAGACACACTGTATATTAGACAGGTACAATACTGAACACTGCAGCTCTACAAAGCTCACTAAATGACTTTTTTAAACAAGCATAAGTGCAGATTTAAGTTGCTTTATATTATAAACAGCTCAATGCTATACGTTTAACACTAAATATAAAGTCTGAAAGTGATATTAGCAGAAAAATGTAAATATTCATCACAACATCCATCTAAAACAACTGACAGACAAATCCTGCTGTAATAACACCAGACAATAATTAGACAATAAAAAAATTATAAAAAAATTATAATAAGACAATAAATATCAATGACTTTTATAAAACCTAAATACTGTTTTATAGCTCGTGTCAGTCATTTTACATGCAAATAAGGAACTTTATATGAGATGATACTTACAGGTGAGTCTCTTCACTTGATTCCTGCACTTTATCACAGAGTCTGCTGCTTTAATTTGCTGCTGAGCTTTAATATGTGCTGTTTAAACACATTAAGAGTCTCTCGCTGAGCTGTCATCTGTAAATTATGTGTTTAAAACAAACTGCACGTGTTTTGTTTTTTCCGGCTGTCAACACACGCTTGTTGTTGTCAAACAAACACCTGAAGCTGAGAGTCAGACTGAACGTGGAGTCGCTCGCGCCGCCTGGTGGAGCGGATGTAGAACTGCGCTTTCGCTTCAACCATACGAGACGAGTTTTGTATTTAAGCCTGTAGTCGTAGTGTTAAAAAAAGAAAATATATTTCAGTTTATTCACTGACTTCTTTCCAAAAAATATAGGCTTATATCTGCATACTCATTTACTCATCATCTATTTATTGTTTATGGGATATCAGCTCCCTCTTGTGGCCAATTCGTGCATGAGCAAATTGTATAAAAAATAAAACTATAATGAAGCATTAATAAAATTAAACACAAACTCACTAAATAAAGAGAAGATTTTTCAGTTCATTCAATGACTTCTGTTCAAAACATATAGGTTTTTTTTGATATCTGCATCCTCATCATCTATTTACTAGTTGTTTATGGATTATCAGCTCCCTCTTGTGGCCAATTTGTGTAAAAGCATATAAATAAAACAATAATAAGGCATAAATAAAATTAAACACAAACTTACAAATAAAAGAGAGGATTTTTCACTTTATTTAATGACTTCTGTCCAGAACATTGTTTTTTTTAATATCTGCATCCTCATCATTTATTTACTCCCTAGTTATTGTTTATGGATTATCAGCTCCCTCTTGTGGCCTATTTGTGTACATTCAAATAAATAAAAACAACAATAAAGCATGAATAAATAAAATTAAACATAAACTTACAAATAAAAAAGATTTTTCACTTTATTTAATGACCTGTCCTGAAAATGTAGGCTTTTTTAATATCTGCATACTCATCATCTATTTAATGTTTATGGTTTATCAGCTCCCTCTTGTGGCCAGTTCGTGTATGAGCAAATAAATAAAAAACAAAACAATAATAATAATAAATAAAATTACATATAAACTTAAAAAAAAAGATTTTCAGTTTATTTTATTTATTCTTTAATATCTGCACACTCATATACTCATCGTCTGTTTATTTACTATTTATTGTTTATGGATTATCAGCTCCCTCTTGTGGCCAGTTTGTGTATGAGCGACTTATAAAACAATAATAAATTAATAAATCATAAATGAATAATATCAAACATAAACTTACAAGTTAGAAGACTGAATTGACCAGCCAATTAATTAAATAAATATTCAAATTTTTATCCTGAATTTAATTAAATCATTTTTAATTTTGCTTAAAAATTTAAATTTTAGACCTCCTCAAATAAAATACAACAGTAAAATAGACTTAGCAATTAAGTCCTTCAATTATCAATTACAAAATCACATTTATAGCAGTTCATTATAGTTTGCTAAACCCATTTTTACACCTAAGACTTATCTGAAACCACTTTGTTAATTAAAATATACAGTCACATTAAGGAAAATAAGAATAAAAATAATAATAATAAATTCATTTCAGCTATGGTGGCATGGAAATATATATTTTCTTCATTCATTTAACTTAATTGTACTAAAATAAGTAATAGAATATATTTATTAAACCATTAATAAACTAAAATTAAACCAAAAATAAATAAAACCTTAATAAAAATGTCTAAAAAAAGGTCTTGTTAATGCAAAAATGGCTGTCTTGTTTGTTAATCTAATGCACTCCATTTAATTGATCAGCCTATTCATTCCCAATCCCATAATGACATGTCAGTGGTGACATTTTGTTTATTCAATAAATAAACACCGAGGCGCTAATATACAGGTTAGGTTAATATATTCAAACCATTTGATAAATCATGGCCATCTAGTCTAATGGACATTATGGAATGATGCAAATATTGTTGTACAACCTCTATAACGTCAGAACAGTGCAGCTTTGTGTGGCTTTATCAAGTATTACTGTTAAGCAGGAACATAGGCTACAAAAACTATTCAAAACAAGATATATATATATACACACAAAAAAACAACATTAACGTATTACATCATTTTAATACACCATATAAAAGCAAGTGTTGCTTCATTAGAGTATTTAAAGGGATAGTTCATTCAAAATATGTATATATATATATATATATTATTGAAGTCAATAGTTACCGGTTTACAACTTTCTTCAAAATGTCTTCTTTTGTGTTCAACAGAAAGAAGGAACTCATAAAGGTTTAAAACCAAATCAGGGTGAGTAAATGGGGAGTAAATGTTTGCTTTTTTGTTTGAACTATCCCTTTCATCTGCACTGAGAGGCTCAGAAACTTGCATGATTAATAATAAATACTGAGAAAGTGTTGGCATGTGCGCACACATGATGTCTGGATGATCCTGCATGCTGCATTTGTCCCTGTATAAGGGAACGGGTTCTTTAAAGTCAGTGTCTCGTGTTGCTGTTATGTTGAATTTCTGTCCGGGTTACAATGTTGCTCCAGGATCAGTTTGATCCGTCTTCCTGGTTCTCAAGAATGGGATCTGCATGGGAATACAAATAGACAGATGGGTTTCACAACATGTTAGTTAATTAAATAGCTTCACAAATACAGGTAAAAATGTCCTAAAAGGACAGTTTATTAGGTGTTTGTTTCAATACGTTAGATTTAAAGAGAGTTCAACCAAAAAAACGTAAATCTACACTGTATTTACTCATCGTCGAGCAGTTTTAAAGAGTTTTTAAAGAGTTGCAGTTAAAACTAAAGAAGATATTTAAAAAAATGTCAGAAAACAATAACCATTGATAGAAAAAAAACAAATACTATGAGAGTCAATAGTTAAAGGTTTTTAACATTTTTCAAAGCATCTTCTTTTGTGTTCAAGAAATAAATAAACAAATAGGAAAGTAGGGAAAAACAAATACCATGAGAGTCAATAGTTACAGGTTTCCAACATTTTTCAAAGCATCTTCTTTTGTGTTCAAAAAATAAATAAACAAACAAATAAACAAATAATTAAATAAATAGTAAAGTAGGAAAAACAAACAGTATGAGAGTCAATAGTTACAGGTTTTTAACATTTTCCAAAGCATTTTTTATGTTAAAAAAACAAATAAATAAACAAATAAATAAATAAATAGTAAAGTAGCAAAAACAAATATTATGAGAGGCAACAGTTACAGAAGTCCCTTTAAAGGTTATCATCTCCAAAACTGATTAAATTTGCATTTAGAAGACATTTAAAAATCCCACCAACAAGAATCAACCATTTATGACTATTTATTTATATGCAAACTTCTGACCAATCAATTGCTCTTTAATAACCCATCCCAAAGTGCCTCGCCCCGTACAAGACGATTCCATGTCACTGAGCCTTCATATTATAGTAGTGACACCGTATTAATCTGAACCTCCACATTTATTATTTGTAACAATGAGGAGAGGAACTTTGTGGAGTTACTGCAGAGGTCAACCATAATAGAATAAAAGTTTATCATGTGCAGGTATTTAAGTGCTCAATTAACAGAAAATAATTTCATTGAACTATTTAAACAGTAAGTAAGTCTTTGTGGTTTTATTTTATGTTTGATTTTTCAATTTCTGCAGCTGCACAGTCTATTTCCCTTTTATATTTGCTTTTATTGTCATGGTTAACTATGCTTGTACTTTGTTTTTAACATGTCATGCATTATTTGTTCCCCTACAAAATCATACAAATCAATCAAATATTAATTGTTTAAAATAGAGCCATTCAAATTCATCTGGTGAAATGGTATTTGCATTGCAATATATATATTGCGAAATATTGCAATGTTGTATTTTTCCAATATAGTGCAGCCCTAAAATACAAGGTTATTGTAAAATGCTACCAAATAAATGGATAAACACCACTTATAACAGCCTATAACAGCATTACCTGTCAGTGTTCCAAGAGGCAGGACCGAATCGCTGCTGATGTCCTCGTTAGTGGGAATAAAGCTACCTGGAGACGGGACCATGAGCACAGTCTCCACGACTTTAGAAGAGTCCAGAGTCTGAAACAACAACAAAAAAAGTGTTTCATGAGCAGGAAGGAGATATGAGAGCAGGTGTTTTTGGATTGTGTTTGCTACCTTTTCTCCTTGTTTTGACTGCTCCTCACTGGGCTCCTCTATTGCAGGGTTGGTTTGGTTTTCTGAAGGCTCCTCCTTCACCAGCACCTGCTCTCCCTCAAGCTCTGATTGGCCAAGAGGGTCTGCCAGGTCCTCTGATGTCACTGTCTGGATGATGATGCCGGGGTGAGACATCTGAACGGTCACATTCTCTGTGTCAGTCTGATGGAGAAAATGGAGGGAGAGAGAGAGACTTACAGGTTGTGTGATAACTTTTCTTCAATTATTATTATTTTTAGTATGATCCAAGATTACTATAGGTAAACGGTAGACTATTTCTGTTAATAGAAAATATTATATAGTATACAAAAACAATATTCAACAAAAACGTAAAACTAAATTACTTTAGTACTCTATTATTACTCTACTACACTTCAAAAACAATGAGGAATTTGTTTTCGTGACAGAAACTTCCACAGTGCAACAGAATGACTATATAAATGAATAAAAAATAGAAGTAAATAGTGAATGCAAATACACAAAATGACATGTGTATCTACAAACATATTGCCTTAATGTTATTTATGCAACTGTTATGTGCAAATTGGCATGTAAAGTATGCTGTTAAATAAACGAGTGTATAAATAGTGGTTATGTTTGTTTCACAATTATTATCATCAATAATTAAAATCTGATTATTGGTTACAGCTTTATTAATTTAGAAATTCCTTTCCTCTTATCTTCCCCTATTGTAATATTTGTCATTTGAAAGTTTACATCAAATATATATTTTCAGTCTGAATATTTCTTTCTATACATATAATAGTTGCCAAAAAAATGTTTTCCATTTTCATTTAGTTGCACTTAAGTTGAAAATAAGAAAAATGAATGAACAATATTAATATTTTTCATCTTAAAACTGACAACAGTGCGCAGAGAATGACTAGTGCTGGGCAAAAATCTATCACGATTAGTCACATCAAGTTTGTCTTGACATAATTTAGGTGTGTGTGCTGTGTATATTTATTATCTATATATGAACACACACATGCATGCATATATTTAGGAAAATGTTTATTTATATTTAGTTATAAAATAGGTATGTATATAATACAAATGATATATACATTTAAATATCTATATATCTATGTAACGAAATCGCTTTGTGCTGTTTGTTTCTATGTATGTGTGTATCACATACACATAAAAAATATACTGCATTTAATAGACACACACATATATTGTGTCAAAGCAAAGCTTTATTTTGAATGTGTCAATTTTTGCCCAGCACAAAAAAATTACTAAATTATATAATAATATAAATAATAGGGTATATGCCGAGCTAGTGTTGTTTCCATACTGATAAACTTCCAGTGACCTGTTATTGTGAGTATTTTACCGTTTTATATGATTCCTTTTACAGCATCCATGTTGTAATGTAATTAAAATGCAATCAGTTAAGCAGACTTTGGCATCCATTTAGTTGCTCAAGTGTAAAACAAGACAAAAAGCCGTGTACTCGCACGCGCCCGTAAGAATCGGCAGGCTAGCACAGAAGCTCCATTGAATATACTTGGGTAAAATAAATGCTCATACTATAAATACATGGCAGGGAAAATGTAATGTAATGCAATGCTTCTTGTACAATCTGAGACCCACTTTATATAGGATATCACTCAGCCAGTGGAGATTGCTGATTTTTAAAGAAAACAGACCTTAAATGCGGCGATTTTGCAATTGCATACAGCTCACCGGAACCATTTGACCCAGGTTACTGGCAAATTAAAAGTCCTATTAGCATACTTCGGCATATACCCTCTTTGGGTTGGGTTGCAGCTGGAAGGGCATCCGCTGCGTAAAACATGTGGTGGATAATTTGGCGGTTCATTCTGCTGTGGCAACCCCTATTTAATAAAGGGACTAAGATGAAAAGAAAATAAATGAATGAATATAATTAAATAAAATGAATATAAACAAACTCCATATAATATATAACATCAATGATGCATCTTAAGATATTTTTAAAACAATTTTACTTTAATTTTTCGTAAAGTATTAATAATTAATTAAAAAGTAATTAATAATGTACATATTTTTTTGAATGTTTATGTGAATGTTTTTTAACATTTTCATTTTCATGTTATCATATTCATGTTATTTTCACAGTTATTAACGTTAGCATTATAATAACTTAAATGCTCAGTTCTCACCGTGAGGCTGTGTAGGATGATCTGGTCTGGTGAAGATGGTGAAGCGGCAGCTGTGAGCGTGACTGTGGGATTGGCTGACAGCGTGAGTGGCAGGCTCTGATTGGTTCCTGTTTGGAGGAAATATGTTCCAGGGGTGCCGGTGGGCTGCAGGTGAAATGACTAGGGAGGAAATGACACATCATTAATAAAAAATAGCCTATAACCATAAAAAAAGGTTTAGCTTTTATATGTTCCTATATGATTATATGTTTCTCACAGGGAGTAATTCAAAGGTCTGTAAAGCTCCGGAGTTCAATGTGATCGTTTCACTGTCTGAAGTACCACTCGAACCATCTGAAGAAGCTGTAGAAAGAGGAAAAGTGCAATTAAAGAGACAAACTGCATCTATTAAACTTACATAACCATCATAAATCATCTAGTACTGATCTTTCCACCCATTCAGAAATTTAAAGTTCATATATGGCCATATGTCAGATTTATGTATGACAACTCTAAAGATTTACACTATTTTACATAATATAATTAATATTAAATCGAAAAAGTTGCTCATTTAACATTTTATTTACAAAAAAAACTAGAATTGGTAAAATAAATAATTTAATTAAATATTTATTTTCATATTCCACTAAATTCCACTTTAAAATAACTGTTTGCTTATTAGATAAATTTATTACAATTAAATTGATAAAACTTCCAAGATTATTGAAGCTATCCACTGAAACAACAGTCACAAAAGCTCCTTTTATATATATATATATATACACTCACAGACGTGTGTGATCTGCACTGGGATCTGGACCGGGATCTGCAGAGCGGTGACAGGACTGGGCGAAGCATTAGCAGATCTTGAACCGACCACCACCACCTTGTTCATGGTAGACGGCGGTGCCTCCACAACATCCTGCAGCCCTTTCAGCAACACTAAACACACAGAAAACTTACTTCAGCATCTGCACTCACAGCACACTGAACGCATGCTCACCTATGAGGTCTCACCAGGAAAGGGAAGTTCCTTGTGATTGGCCACTTGTCTTTTGATGGTCCACCATTTGCTCCGCAGCCACTGGGGCGAGCGAACGCTGCTCCATCCACTAGCCAGAATATCCCAGTTGATCTCATTTTCATCCTCCACTTCCAGCTCTGCTATCCTGATCATATACAGTTATGATTAATAAATCAAAATTAATCAGTTACAGTTATAAAGCTGTAAAGTACCCGCAAAAATCGGCCGATAATTGCTTAAAATGTAAATTTAAATATAGGCATTGGCACCATATGAAAAAAAGACGCTGTTATGCTCGTTAATCTATTACATGAATAAATGTTTAAGTAATATAGAACAAATTAAGCTAATTCTGTTTAGCAATAAAGATTTAATTGGTGTTATAAAATCACAGGTCTGATTTGATTTAAGGGACAAAAGCTACAGCTTAATGACACTGACAAATATGGATTTAAGCATTGGCTATCAGACAAAAAGGGTTGAAAAAATATTTCTTATATATAAATGAAGAGTTTAGATGCAAAATCTGTGAGTTCCATCTGAAACTTTCTTTAAAAATGAGCATTTTTCCTGGCCTCATATGTTTACGTTTATTTATCTCACTTTAAAAGTGATGAAAATATTGTTTGTCACTCATAAAAGTGAAAACACTGAACCTACACACAGGAGAAAATACCTCAGAAAAATGCTCATTTTAGGAGATAATTTTGGATGGCGCTTACAGGTTTTGCCTCTGAACTCTTTTTATCATCCAAAATCCAGCATCTTTACCTGCGAACAAGGTTGATGTCATCTTCTTTGGTCCACTCTGTGCCTCCGCTCTGTTTCCAGTTCAGGTAGTTGAGCCATTTAGAGCGGCACTGTTTCTCTGAGCGAGTGCCGACAAGTTCAGCCACTGACGCCCAGGAGACTCCCTGAGTTACAACATCACCCGCCTCTGTGCCCGTCAGCTCGTGCACCACCTCTGCCAATCGCCTCTCCTCCTCCTCCGTCCACTTCCCTGAAACGCACAGGTTTAAGATCAAAACATACTTTTTATTGAGTTAAAACAACATAAATGCTTGACATAACAGACAGAGTAAAATACTTTCCACTTCTTCCTTTTAAACATTTATAATAAGACAAAATGATATAATAATAAAATATTATTAATAAAAAAGTATATGATAATGATAAATAGCATAACTTAATAATAATACCAATAGTAAACAAAAAAATGAGGAAATAAAAAGTAATTATAACATATTTAATAAATAATATTAAATAAAGAGATAGGAGGAGGTTGGAGGATGATTGATAACATACCTTTAAAACAGAAATAGAAGTGCGTTTTTTTTAAAACAAAGCAAAATGTTTCACTCGTGTTGTTGTAGCCATTTTAGTGTATTTTATTTAGTTAACATAAATATTTGGTGTTTATTTTTGTTCTTCAGTATGAATGAGATTTTTTTGTTGGTAAATTAGCTGTTTAATAAACAAGAGAATCAAACGAAAACTAATAGAGTGGTGTGTAGCACGAAAAGGCCTGAAGACATGTTATGGTTTTAAAAAAGATATATTAAAGATATATTTAGATATGTTATGACTTGTATATACTTATGTATGTAAAATTTATAAATAAACATTTTGTATAATATAAATGAATAGTATAATTGGAAAAATTATTTAAAAATATATTTTTAAAACACTTTAATTATAAAAAAAACATTAGATCTAAAGCACAAAAACTTCCAGAGCTCTGCATAGTTTAGCTCTAAGCCTAATTAAACACACCTGATCAAACGAATTAAGTCATTCAGGCTGGTTTCAAACCTACAGGTAGGTGCACTGAAGCAGGCTTGCAAGTAAACTTTCAATAAACTGCACTCCTGATTTAAATGATTAGTATGAATATTTTTAATAAATAACTTAAATATTTCTCTAGTTTTAATTATTTCAGTACATCACCTTCAATCTTTTCATCATCTAATGAAAGCTTTTCTTCAGTGTCATCAAAAGTGTTTCTAAGCTACGGTCCTGTTCGGTGAACAGTAGACTTCAATTGGTCCAATTTAAGGTTATCCATCGGTTACATTATACTAAAGCAAAGTTGCATAAGATTTTTCCCTCCATATCACCATTATGTGACAGGTGCAAAGTGACAGAAGACACAACTTCCCATGCTTTCTGGTTCTGCCCTTTGTTATATACATTTTGGTCAAACATATTCGATTGGTACTCTAAAGCTTATGTCAAATCTTTACCACCTGATGCAGAACTTGCTATTTTTGGATATTCACAACACATTTCTCATCTCCCACATGGCCTCCAGCAGTCTTTGCCTTTAGGCATGATTGTGGCCAAAAGGCTTTTGCTTCGACATTGGAAGTCATCTTCACCTCCTACATTTCAAATGTGGATTGCAGACATGACAGAAAATTTTTCAGTGTTTGGGGTTTATTTCTAAACTATCTAGATGAGCAAACCAGCCACTCAACCTCTGATGATACTTCAGAGACTTAATTTACTTATTTTACATATTTAATTATTTAATTTTACTTCTTTATTTTATTTTCTGTTGTCACTTGCTAAACTGTGATGTCATTGTTATTTGTTCATTGACTCATTGTATGGGATTTGTCGGAGACAGTGCCTAGTGTTGTGTGTGTTTGTGTATGTGTGTATATATGTATGTGTGTCTTTGTGGTTGTTCTTGAAAAATCCAATAAAATACAATTATTAAAAAAAAGTGTTTCTAAGCTGTCCTAAAACTAGTAAACAATACCCATTCTGTCTTAGAATGATTCGGAAAATAAATCTTTGATCCACTTCAAATGTTGACTACTGTACACAAGTGTAATAAAATGATAATAAATCAAAAGAGTAGCAAAGCTGACCGGTGTTGCATGTGTCTTTCATGAGTCTGCAGCGATCCTTTACAGACGATGCGCTGCGGCCAAGAGCTGACCCAATGGTGGCCCAGTCATTTCCATGTTTCTGCCTTAGTCTAATAACACACACAAGTTTAGTCAATGCAGACTCACACAAATTCAGATCACATTTCAACGCCATTCAGAACTAAAACTAAACTTACTCTTTCAGTTTATTGATCTCCTCATCAGTGTATCTAAACGACAAAAAAGCAACACAACACGATTTAGTTTTTGCAACATAAACACTTCCAAATGGGGTGTAAATCTGTTGAACCAACAAACAAAAGCAGCTACGTCCTTACTTGCCTACGTGGTTGCGGTTATCGTACATTCGCAACACTCGTCTGTATACAGCAAACAGCGGCCTGTTCAAACCACAGGCTATACTGCGGTAAAAATCCTTTCTCTCCTCTTTGGACATCTCGAAGATGATCTCCGCAGGGTCTTGAATCCCTCGGTTCTGAGTTCAAATGAACAGACAGATGAAGAATGAGGAATGCAAGACACTGAAAGACGCTGCAATGCGATAAAGCATGCTCACCTTTAGATAAAGCTCTATGTTGGTCATCAGGAGATCAATCTCTTCTTTTGACCACATACCCTGTTTCCATTTGTGACCTGAGGATATATATGACAGATATCCTGACTATCAGATGCAAATTTAATATATTGGGTTTTATCAGATTGTGCCATTATCATATATTAGGGCAATGAGAGTTGTGTATTAAATACTGAATATTGAATATTTTCTGAATATAATTTAATATGCTGATTATTTAATACTCACCCTTATTGACCAGTGTGTCTTTATCCTCCTTTGTGGTGAACCAAGCTTGACTGACAGCTGATACATCTTCACCTTTCTTCTGTGCAGATGAATCCTTACCCTGTTGACAACCAACATTTTGTAAAATTAGGGCTGCAATATATATCTTTTCAGCATCGATATCGCAATGTGAGCATTCGCAATAGTCACATACAAGATCTGCAATGTTGAGTCTGGATTATAATTGATAAATCTGCAAGTGTTTTTTGAGGAATGTGACTGTGTGAGGATGTTCAGGCCAAAGAAATTGTCATTTGTAACTTTAATAATTAATTTTATTAAACTTTTTGAACAAAGAAGACAACACAGTATTATTTTACATCTGATTAAACAGTTATTGTATACTTGAATAGTGTTAAGACTCCATGGGAAGAAATAAAACACTTTATTTTATTTGTTTCTTTTTCTTTATTAAATATATCTATAGTTGTAGATTGTCGATTTTTTGCAGATGGGCTCTCTTACAGAAACATCCCAATCTAAAATCATAAATTCTTTCCAAATAGAGCCATCTGGTGAAATTGTATTCACATTGCTATACATATAGCAGAATAAAAAAAATATTGCAATGTTAGATTTTTTCAATATTGTGCAGCCCTAATTAAAAACATAATAATAATAATAATAATAATAATAAAACTAATCATAATAATAAAAAATGAATAATAATAATAATAATGTCAACATTCTAATATAGAAATAAATATAAAAGTGCTTAAATAATAGCTACATAAAAATATACTAATTAATGTAAAGTACAAAATAATAACAACAAATATTTATAATAAAAGCAAAAAACATAACAATAATAATAACAATAATTCAGCAAAACTTTAATATAACAATAAACATCCTGGGGTGCTTAAATAATAAATACATAAAGAAATATACTAATACTAGCTGAAGTATCATGATACCAAGTAGTATTGCAATACTGTAATTCATAACTCAAATCTATGAAATAAAGAATTTTTTTTAAATACTATATTTTATATGTTATAATAGGCCAACTTGAATTGAATTAATAATTTCCTTATTTTTGAAAAAGTATTTGCACATCACTTCATCTAAAATGTATTGGGTCTTGTTGTTTATTTTGTAAATAACTGACCAACAAAAATACATTAAAATCAAGATAAAATAATAAATAAAATTTATTACAAAAAGATCAAATTAGGCTATATGAAGTGGTCAAAAATAATTTAAAAATCAATTTCAATGTTTCCTGTTGCTCTTTTGTTTGTTTTCTCTTTTAGTCTTATCAGGTGAGAATCATATTGACAAGAACAGAAATGAACTGATTCAGATGTGTGTTCCAACTGAAGCATCAGAAAACGTGCATAATGCTACCATAAAAGGCGCGAATTCTACACAGTTTTGCAACCTTAAAGGGTTCCACAGACTATTTAAATAAAATGGTTCATTGTTGCACAAGCGTGTGGGCATTTTAGTGACTTTTTCACATGCAACATTATGTATTTAATAGATAGACAGTTAATGATGATACTACCCTTTACAAACTACAGTGGCACCGCCAGTATTTTGGAGAAATAGTATCTTGATACTACCATAGTACTGGTAAACTGTGCAAACTTATAAAATACTAAATAATGACAACAAATAATTATAATAAAAGATAAAAAAGCAAAAATAAAATAAATAAATAAACAAACAAATAAATAATACATTACTAAATAAACAATCCATAAAATTGGTAAGTTTATATTGCTATAAGCAAACTTTTTAAATAAATTAAATACGCTACACATTTAATAAACAACATAATAACAATGAAGACAAATAATATCACTGTAAATAATACATGAATGTAACCATGTAATAAATTAAATGATAATTATTTAGTTAATAATTTTTTTTTCATAAAATTAAATATTAGATCCACATGAAGCAAGCACTGAAAAGTCAGAACTAAGAGTTATATATTCAGAAACATAAGAGCTTTTACTGTTGTTTCAGAAAGATCATCTGATTCCAGCTCCTCGTCTCTCATCTCTGTCGCAGTCATTGTCACCTCAAAGCTTTCATCTCCATCTGTAACTAAAATAATGGAAAACTAGTTAATAAAAACAAGCTATCATAAACTGATTTACAATAATAGTTTAAAAAGTGCAAGTGATTTATTTAAAAATGTTTGTTTTAAATAACATAGACTTTCGAACACTAATCTGTAATGTGTATGTCTATGTATGTTTTTGTGTGTGTGTGTTTTTTTTAACTCTTTACTGTATCAGAATATACTGTCCACAAAAATTCACCTCTTAGGAGATAAACAATAAACTATACAAACAAACAAACAAACAAACATGTACATTTAAATCCATGAGATTATAAATAAACATTTTAAGATACGTCTATTTCTTTGCTTATTTATTTATTCATATTATTATGTTATATTATACTATTATATTATATGACATTACATCATATTAACTACATTATGTCGAAATACAATTGTTAATTCAATGAAAATTAAATAAAAAGTTTTTCATCAAGTTTGAGCATCCTGACCAGCAATTTTAAATACCTGATTGACTGATTAATTAAAAAGAGGCAACATTTGCATATAATATACATGTAACTTTTATAAACTAGTTACTAACATGTATAATCATACTCACTTGGCAGGGTGACAACAGAGTACTCAGTCGAAGCAGAGTCCTGAGGGTCTTCTCCATCCTCACTGGACAATCGTATTCGTTTGTGAACCGGTTCAGTGGTCTCGTCTGAACCCAGGTCCTCCCCATCTACATGACCAAACAATAATGCAAATATTAGATAATGAAGCACAATTAAATGGTGCTCAAATGTTGTAGTAATTTGCAACCGGAGAGGTACGCTTTACCATTTTGAGGGCAGTGCAGTATGATGTTTCCATCAGTGTCCTGGGTAAATGTGACAGAATTGACGGATTCAAGTGTCACAGTGGCCGGGACATCGCCTGTGTTCATGCTCAGCCTACAGGATAAAACATAGTATTCAATTAAACTCAATTCAGGTTTATTTGTATTGTGCTTTTCACAATATTATTGTTTCAAAGCAGCTTTACCAAAGACGCCCATTATTGCATTACAATTAAATTCTGAAAATGTAAGGTTATTAGTTACTTTAACCTTATTAGATACTAATAACTTTAACTAATTAACTGGTAACTTATTGCTTTTAACAGGTAAAGTTATTATAAATAAACATAGTTAACCTGCAATTATATGGTATATATGTGATGTCCTCCACTACATTATATTGATGCAAACATTATACTAACAAAACAATTCATGCAATTCGGGCGGTTTGCTTGTAACCAGTACTAATTTATATATATATTTCACCATATATTCACAAGAGATTTAAGGTAATATAAACTTTAATTAAACAAAGATGATTGGCCTGCCATAATTATTGATTAGCTGTGGTTATATGATCTAATAGCATGACCTGAATTATCGGAATTTTCGTCACATTCTGCTATTTAAATAAGGGAGATTTAAGAGCATAAACAAATGGCATTACCATGTAATTATAGAAGAAGGCTTTGTTATTTGGCATTTTCTTCAAGTTGAAAATATTTTGACATTTTAAACGTTATAGTCACAACTTTAAAGAGTCTTTTTAATTATGTTTCCATGTAAAAATATCAAATATTTTGTACTGGGTTTACAAATTAGACAAATCAATAATCACAATGACTTGTTGCAATAAGTGATGTTATACTTAGGGCTGCACAATATATTGTTTCAGCATTGATATTGCAAAGTGCGCATCTGCAATAGTCACATCGCAGGTTCTGCAATGTAGAGTTGTGTTTATAGTTGACCAGGAGCCATAGGTTTTTTTAAGGTGAAAGTCTGCCTGTGTTTCTCAGTCCTGTGACTGTATAAACATTTCAAGTGTCAAGCATTCAGTCACAAGAAATTGTATAAGTTATAATATTAATAAAGATACGTTTTATTATTTATACAATGAAAGACGATGCAGTGTTTTTTTTTTTTTTTTTTTTTAAACATTTGATTGTTTCAATTTCTTTACCTGAATACTGTTTGGCAAAACCATAAAGCAACATCGCTTGTAATTTGTTTATTATTTTTATGCATTAATCTATTGCAATCAATGTGACATAATGAACATTTTCCAAATATAGAGGTAAAGTTGGTTTTGTAAATGGAAATAATAATTTTAGAAAAGTATTCTTTGCAAATTCTAAAAAGGGAAACTATATTAGCAGAAAATGACCGTTAAAGTACAGCATTGTTCACAGTGAATTAGATAGTGGTAATGTTATTTGGAAGCCATAATTGCATGCTAATTCCGATCGAATATTCAAAGTAACGTGGTAAACAATAATATAGGTAAAGTTAGTTTTATATTCACACATTCGTTCATTTAGAAGTCTCTATATTGTTTACCATGATACTTTTGAATATTCGATCGGAATTAGCATGCACGTATGACTTGAAAACAACATTAACACTGTTAACTTGACTGGGGACATGTTGTGCTTAGTCATTTGCTGCTAATATGATTTCGCTATTTACAGTTTGAAAATAATACTTTTATGAAATTATATTATTAAGGAGGAAGTCTGAATGTGTGAATATAAAACCAACATAACTATGTAGACTGCTAAATAAACGAATGTGTAAATATAAAACTAACTTTACCTCAAATTTCCAAATAGTTATTTAAGGACCATGATGAATCTTTATACATATCGCAATATTTATTGCAGAAAAACAAAATATGCCAATGTCAGATTTTTCCTGCAGCCCTAATAAATTATACTATATTTTAATACACAGTATTGTTATAAAGATGTGCTAAACTGCAGTGTGAATAAAATACAGAAAAATGATAAAACCCTTCATAATTTAAAAACTCAAACAGATGAAAAGAAAAACAAATGGGCTTATTTAATTACATTTTCAAGTAAATAGACATCAGCCAAGTACACATAGCAAATGATAACCCATCGAAATAACGTTATTTGTTTACTGTTAATCTTCAGCCCACAAATACATAGCCGTAATAGGTCCAAAAGCCTAAAAATATTAGAATAAAACAAATCTATGCGTCTTTCCGAGCATATCAATAATCTAAATTAACTCTCTGGTTATTTTATCTTAGCAGACGAGGAATAATGAGACGCCATGTTTATGTGCAACAACAAGCCGTGCGGAATCGACGGCGTTTATTCGATGTCGGTGCTTTGTTGTCTTAATGTACAGTATAAATAGACAAACGGCCAGCGCACAGGGGTGAGCGAAAGTGAAATTTAGCTATGATTTTGGTACTTACTTCCTGTTTTGGGTACGGGGACTTCGCAGTGACCAGGATGAAGGCAAATACCAGGATGGAGGAAAATACGCTTTTTTTCTTCCCCTTCGCATACAGAGCGGAAGTGTCTACAGAAGCCCACTGGTGGCTTCCGTTTTTGTTTTGCTCGAGCGTTTGTCTGTTTTTTTAAAGAGCAAGTTGCGTTACATCATATGGGATATTTAGCTCATCTGCTTATGTTACAATATTCGTGTGTGGAATTTAAAGCTATGTAAATATAATTTAAATTACGTGACTGAAACACTTTAAGATTAATTGCGCCATCTGGTGTTTAGTAAGGGGAAACGCATATTACTTTTATAAAGATGCATCATAATTATTGCATTACTAGTAAAGCAAAGGAGGTCTTGTGTACATTTTAAATATTTTTTAGCACAGGGTATTAAAGTAAATGTAAATGTAGAAGATACTTTGGGAAAAAAATGCCTCTAATTTATTTGAGGAGATCATTTTACAAAACCGAGAATTATTATCACCTTCATAAGCTGCTAGTTCAATGTTTTTCGCTTGATTGTGATATAAATCTTGTATTTTATTACTTTTTTTGTAATTAAATATGTTTGTTTAGTAGTTGAATTAAGTAAATAAATTTTTCAACTTAAAACTAAATAAATTAGAGCAACTTTGCAGCTATAAATTCTAACCTAGAACATTAACACATGAGGCGAAATACAATGCACAATAAACAAATACAAATAAATTAGCATCAGGATGGAGGATCCTTGATTGTGTGAATGAAGATCATTGCACTGATACTTCCTGTCTGTTTCCTGTTCCTGTCTTGTTTTGCTTCTATCCTGAATAAATAAATGCGGTTGTATAATGTGTAATATTACTGAATTATTGATTGTGCACTGCATCTCTGGTGACCTCCAAACATGATTTTGTTTTTCTCTATCGGTCATTTTAAATAATAAAAGAGCAGCGTATGAGTGTTCAGCTTTTTATGCATCTATTTGTCAGTTAATTAATTAGTTAGTGGATTATTATCATTTGTGAATCCAAATCTACTCTGAAACTGAGAAGCCTATGTGTATTTATAATGTAAAACGAGACATAAGTACAGATTTTATCCCCCCAAAAATGTATCCATAATTAAAATAACGTTGGTAAAAAGCAATGTTTTGGTATTATAACTATTTTGTCAATTATTTTTAAAACATAAAGGTATTTTTACACTATGCCTTTATAAATGTATCCATTTTTAGATATCAACTATTTAATATAATTTTACAAGCTTTCATTCATTCCTTCTTTCAATTATACTTTCTTTCATTCCTTGTTTCAATTATGCATTGAATTATTCATTTATTCATTCCATTAGTCATTCATTCAATTATAATGTAATTTTATTCTTTCATTCATTAATTCGTTCAATTATTCATTAATTAAATAAACTATTGATTCAACTATTCATTCATTCATTAATTCCATTATTAGTTAATTCAATTATCCATTCATTCAATTATTCATTCATAAAAATTGTTCACTAATACAGTCCATTATTAAATTATTATAAAAGTATTCATTTATTCACTCCATTATTTCTCATTTAAATTATTCATTCATTTCATTTTTCATTCATTCAATTAGTTGTTTAGTTATTCATTCATTAAGTCATTATTCCTTTCATTTATTCAAATTATTAATTAATTCATTCCATTCCAATCCAATCAACAATTTTTCTATTCATTACATCATAAAACTATTAATTCAACTGTTTACTCATTAAGTTATTCATTCGTTCCATTATTAATTAATTTAATTATCCATTAATTCATTCAATCATTCACTAATTCATCTAATTATTCATTCATTCAATTATCCATTCAATTATTAATTAATTTAAATATTAATTCAATTATTAAAAGTGAATTCCATTCACTCATTTAATCAACTATTTGTTCAATTAGTCATTAATTTATTAATTACTATTAATTCAACTGTTCATTCATTCAATTAATTATTCATTCCATTATTGATTTAATTATCCATTATTTCATCCAGTTTTTCATTCATTCATTCCATTGTTAATTTATTTATTTATTCATTAATTCACCCATTGTTTATCCATTTAATCAACTATTCATTTAATCATTCATTCAATTATTCAATTATTAATTTAATTATTAATTAATTCAATTATTCATTCATTCTTTCTTTCAACCATTCATTCACTTCATCTCATTTTCTTTTTGTAAACAAAAAAGGTTAACCTGGCCTAAATAAAAGATGCCGTGTGAGTTGAGCGGCAGACCAGACGCGCGTGACGTCAGACGCTGGCTGTCAATCAAAGCCCCATAAGCGCAACTACAGTAGAAGCTTATCGTTGAGGAGAGCGCAGCGTGTTCGCATTTCAGCCCGTAGTTTATGCATAGGCGTCGAAAAAACCCCGTTGTCTGCACTCGGATCCCTGGCATCTCTCGTTTTCCTCGGACTCCTGCCTTTATGAGATGGAGAAGAGGGCGCTTTGGTCATCCTGTTATATTGTGCGCTTTGTAACGCTTTTCCTCTGCGCACGAGCCTCAGGAAACCTGCCACAGTGTAAAGAGGTAAACGACATGTTAAAAAAACATACAATTCTAAACCAATCATAATCTAGAATAGCTTTATTTCTGCATGTGATGTAAGTAGGCTAATTAAAATAAATCCTGACACCATGTTATATAGATGGTATATGATTGTGAGCTTCTAAAATGACTTTAACGCATGTTATTATTATTGTTATTACATATATATTTTGTCTACTCAATTATTGCTATGTATGCTGAAAATGCGGTGTGAAAATCAAAAAGTACATCTTGTTATGGACATTACAATGATCAGAGCCAAGAGGAGCGAGGATCCTATAATATGATGACGCAGCGCAGCTGACCAATCAGATGGCGGCTCGATTGTTGTGTGTTATTATGCGCCTCGGTTGTGTGTTGGAGCTTGTAAAAAGATTTGTTTTATTATTAACTTCAAACATTTTAACGCAACGTGAATGTCTGTTCTTCCTGCGTTTGAGTTGAAAGGCTGTGCTGCTGATTTGCGTCATCCGTGTTTACATAAAAAGATGAAATTTAAAGGGCCACTGCGCCGGAAAATGAAGAATGGATGCTGGGCAGAATGACAGCCTCAGTTACCATTTTCTTTTTATGTATAGAAATTAAAAATTTGTATGTAAACATTTTGCTTCAGCTTTCTAAAATTTGGAACAACATCAGGTGACTGTGTCAGCTGTCAACCCTCACAATTTAGGCAAGACAAGTTTATTTGTATAGAATATTTCATACACAATGTTAATTCAAAATGCTTTACATAAACGAGAATAAAAGAAACAAGACAATAAAATAGTTAAAGAATTAAAAATGAATAAAAAATAGATTAAAATGTGTTTTTAAAAATGTGATGAAAGACATAATAGTGTGATCTGTCGGTCGGTGCACAGTGCTCAATTTAGTAAAGAAAAAGATGCGATTTCAGTCTTGATTTGAATGTGCCTAAAGTTGTGCCTAATTTATTAAAAAATCTGTTTGTTTCATCATTTCACTTTCAGATGAGAAAATATTCAATATTTCATGCTGAAATAAGCATGCATGTGCATGTTTATTAATACAATTCAGTACTAAAACAGTGTGATAAGGGCAAAAGTTTCAATATAGTTTAGATTTTTTCAACAATATGTTTTGCTGTTGACATCTTAATGCACTGAATACAGGCCCATAGCCAGGGTGAACTCGGGTGGTTTGAAAGACCCACCACTCACTGACAAAGGTCCAAAATTTGTCCAATACTTCAGCACATTTGTCCTATTTTGACTGCTATGCCAACATTGTGAAAATACATTAATTAATTTTCTTTTCGGCTTATTAGTCCCTTTATTAATCTGGATTCGCCACAGCGGAATGAACCGCCAAATTATACAGCATATGTTTTACTCAGTGGATGGCCTTCCAGCTGCAATCCATCACTGGGCAACATCCATACACATGCATACACAATGAACAATTTAGCCGTAGTGTCTCCAAACAGAAACGATAACTGACCCAGCCGGGGCTCGAACAAGCAACCTTCTTGCTGTGAGGAGATTGTGCTACCCACTGTGCCCCTGTGCTGCCCTAAATTGTGAAAATAACTCATTGAAAAAGGCTTCAAGACCAAGCGGAATCCTCTGTTGGCTGTCGCTAAGGTGTGATTTCAGCTAATTCGTTTTGTCCAATGCAAACAATTATTTTTCATGAGTCCAACATCCAACTGTGCAAAAAATCATAAGAGTCGGACATAAGTGAAGTCATCTTTTGCTACTGACCTTCTGCATTGTTGTATTGTATGAAGTAACTTTTATTCTAAATCTTCAAGCTTATTCTTGAAACAAAAAATGAACAATAAAAAAGTGTGAAGCACCAAAAGTGGCCCATTTTAAAATTAATTTGAATTCTAATTTGGACACTGTTGTTATACATAAATTGTCGAACATACTTTGTTTACAATAGAGGCTAGAAAAGTCGTGCATTTCCACATTTATTATTATTATTATTATTATTATTATTATTATTGTTGTTATTATTATTATTATGTTTTTTTTATTCAAAGGGCTAAATTCTGACTGAGAAAAGTTGAATGTGCTGGCTAGTTTGTTATTTGCCTAACAAATGACAATAGACTACAGTTTTTAAATTAAAATTGAACAAATTCCTATTTTTTCCCCAATTAAAATATTATGTATGTTTAATTTTTATTTTTATATTTCTTTAATCTAAACTTTTAGGAATGTTTTTGTACATAAAAAAGTTTGGTTATGACGACCATCTGACAAGCTAATACAGCTAAAAATAGTGCTTAAAATGTTACTAAAATGGAGTATTAAATCTCATAATTAAATAGAAAATGAGGCGAAAACTGCAAGAAGGTCAACATTTTGAGAAAAAAGAACCACCTCTTTCACTAGGCTGGCTACGGGCCTGGAATACATATATAAATGCCCAAAATGATTCAAACAAACAAACAAAAAAAACTAAAATATTGTTTTTACGAACGGTTTTACCTCTTAAAACATACTTAAAACATAACATTTACGAATAGGTGAGGCTCTTAAAATAATCTGAAAGTGTTTGCTTGCTACAAACCATGCATATTAAAGAAATTGATGCATGTATGAAAGTCCATTATAAGGGTTTAGAGTACATAAGGGAAAGGCAGGCCAATAGTGGCAGGTGCACCATTAGTGATAATGGGTTTGCTGTAACCAAGCATTACCAGACAACAAGCACCTCCATGGGGATGTATTTATCAACCAACTTAATGCAGCAACTTCATTACACCGCATTTACTCAAATATGCCATTTAACACATGCCGTGCACACTCTTACCTGCATGCATCCAGTTTGTTTTTGTATGTAACAGGCCTCTAAAGGACAGGAGAACAACCACTGCATTCTGAGCATTGTGCGCACACTGATTTACATAGCAGATCTGTCAACAAAGACACACACACAGGAGGCATTTAGTGGCCTCGTTGTTATCAGTGTATATCAGGTTTTAATTCATTACACCGGCCACAACCAAAAGCAGTGACTGATCTTCATGACAACAGTCACAGGCTCCTAGCTGTTGCCCTGGCGACTGTTCGGGACAGAAGGCAGATAGACAGATCGCCACCATCCCCCTTCCATTGTATATAAACACGCATACACACACACATGCACGTTTATATGTTATGTGTATGGGAGTTTATGTGATGTGCTTTATCTAATATATGTGTTTAGAAAGAGCATCTGTACTGTGAAGTTGTCTGCATTTGAGAAGGGCGCACATGGATAACGATATGCATTTTCTTTGATTAGATGCACTTTCATTGATTGGCATGTCAGTATTTTTTGTATATTATTGATTTGTGAAACGCTGCAAAAAGGAAATGGCTTTTAAGTTTGATTGTCTTGTTTTTGTGGAGCAAATATTTAATATTTTTAGGTGAAGATCTATTTAATTGATAAGAAATATATATATATATATATATATATATATATATATATATATATATATATATATATATATATATAATGTGTTCTGATAAATTAATTTAAGTTGTGGTGAGTTTATGCTTAAGTAAAAGTCTTTAAAGTAAAAAATCTATATTTTTAACTGAATTAAGTTTATTTTTCACTATTTGTCTTGTTTTAAGCATAAAAACGCACATTATTTTGAGATTTTTTGTTAAATAAGATACACTATTTTATCTATTTAAGCAAATGTTGTTGAAGAAAGTCATGGAGAACTATTGCATTCATATTTGTTATTTATTCATGTTTTTTTACTATTTATTTACACAAATGATTACTGCAGGGTAAAGTAAACCTTGACAGGGATGCAGGAAACACTATTATAAGTCAAAAAGTAAAATACATTGAAATATTGAACTTAAATAATATTATGCTTTTTAATTTCTGGTTCATGAAAAGGTAATAAACACCACCATATTTTTTTGTTGTTGATGTAAAAGTAAAAGAAAATGTGAATGTGTGTGTTTTGAGATATGTTGAATAGCACTAACATACAAAAACAACAAAAACTTCCCTGAAAAGTGCATTAAATGCACATGTAGTGTCCTATAATTGAAAAAAGCCTTATAATATAATAAATTAAATATATTATATAACTATGTGGATGAAAAAATGCTTCATTCTCATTCAGCATAGCAGACATATTGATGCAAAAAATCAGACTAAGTAATTAAGCTATATTTTGAATAGCAGTAACATTACAGAATGCAAAACCGCTCTACATCTACATATTCTAAACTGTGCACACTACACTAACTATGTGTATCTGCATGTGGGTTTCAGACAGACTACTACTTTGAGTACACAGAGTGTGACAGCACAGGCTCCAGATGGAGAGTCGCCATTCCTCACAGACAGGAGAGCTGCACGGGCCTACCAGAGCCGGTCAGAGGCACAGACTGCAGTAAGACAGAACACACATACACAGTCTTCATCAAAATACACTGTATACATCAAGTGGAATTTAACTGTAAAGAAAGGTTGTTCAGGCGCAATTTTTTCCTGCTCTAAATAAAGTGTTTGTGGATATTATTGGTAGAACATGTTGATGGCTCGAAGAGTAGTTGTCTGCATTAAACAATTTCATTTACAATGCATATTCAATACAGCCTGTACTTATGTAAAATTGAAACTGCATATTCCTCAAACTTTTAAATGAAAAAACATTTTGCTGACAAATATAAATATCTTATTGGTCTGAAGAATAGTGGAAGTGTAAAGCCTTTAAATGACAACTAATTAGTATTTCGGGGCTGCAGTGTAATCCACATTATTTCTTTGATATTTTAACTTATTACAATGAATGACTTTTTATTTGATGACTTTTACTTGTTTAAAGTATGATAAAAAGTATGATGGTCATTACTTTGTTTTTAAATAATAATTAAGGGATATATTTTAATGTATGGGAGGAAAACAATGTATGCCTGTTACTGTTTGAGGATTGAAACGCCTTTTTATTTTTAACCCTCATAATTTACTGACTTCTTAACTTTGCAAAAACAAAATCACTGAAAAACACTGAAAGCAGGTTATTTTAAGTAACTTCAAAAATAGATCACGAGTATGCTTTGAGAAAGCTCAAGCAGCCTTTCCTTGGCTCTATATTTTGTTATCAAAAGCAACAACATTCATTACATTCAAAAGTGCCCAAATGCTTTTGCTACTCGGCTATTATCTGAGCTAACAATAATTAGCTCTCCAAATGTTTTGCTAGCACTTACATTAAGTTATAAAAACATTATTTCTGAATGTTCTCACGTCATTCAAAACGTCCAATAATTTTATTTATGATTACATAAGTTATACTATACAATACATAAGTAATACTATACATTTTATCAATATTTAGGGGAGCGTTACTACTGAATGTCCTCAAAACCATATAAGGCAGTGAGTAGTAATGTATAAAACACATTAGACTAACAATTTATAAAACATTTAATTATGCTAATGTGCCGATAATGTTATTAAAGACCAATTAACTGAATGAGCAATTGATTAACGCTACTGAAACGTCCGAGAGTGTTCTCTGTATGCAAACACAATCTGTTTTTACTTGTCGTGCAGCTTTTTCATGTGAAGCGGGAGAGTTTTTAGAGATGTCCTCTCAGCAGTGCATATCCTGTGCGGCTGGCTCTTATTCGCTGGGCAGTGGTGTGCGTTTCGACCAATGGGACTCCATTCCTGCGGGATTCAGCAGTCTGGCCACATACATGGACTCAGGAGGGTCAGGGGACGAATCAATGACCTGCAACAAGTCAGTAACAGCAGACTTACAAACTTAACATTCTGTTCCCGAAGATTTGGAATGCATCTACAGTAGGGCTGCACGATATTGGAAAAATCTGATATTGCAATATTTTAATATTGCTATGATAAATATTGCCATATGAATGTAGTTTCAAAAGATGGTGTGAAAAGCTCTATTTGACGGTAGCAGTATTTAGGTAGAGAAATTGAATACTCACAAATGCTTCTCTTACTTTGCTGTCTCTAGTTTCTCGTACAAATATCCAGAAATTCTTAGATCCAATAAAAATATTGTTTTGTTTTCCTTTAGAGGATATAAGGCTAAATTAGAAGTTTTCCTTACAAGCTAAATTAGCTGCCAATGGATTAAGTAAATAATCTTATTTTGCTTTAAAATGTAGATATTTGGACTAGAAACAAGACAAAAATCTAAGTAAGAAAAACATGTTTTCTGCATAAACAGTATACATAATTAATTACAATTAATGTTTGTTACACCTTCAAACTACATCGTTTTATGTGCCCAACTGTTTTAAACTCTCTTGAAATGCTCAGTCACAGGCCTTAAAACACATGCAAATGATAAGCTTTCACTCTATTATGGTTAAACTTAGCAGTGACTCTACAAACTACGTGTTCTGCGGCTTCTGGTCAAATATGATTCAGACTCAACAATGCATATCCTATTGCAGATGTGTACATTGCACATATCAATGCCGAAACGATATACTGTACAGTCCTAATCTACAGATCTGGATCTACCCATTCACACTGTGCTGTTCAATTGCAGTTCCTCATGGACAGCTCAGGGAACTCACTTGGAGTCCAACCGTGACGACTGCACAGTATCTCTAGTGTACGCGGTGCATCTCATGAAGCAGGGCTCCGTCTCCTTTGACTATCAATACGTCGACAGCAACGTCTTCTTTGAATTCTTTGTGAGTTTCAGCTGATGCATCTTTCGGTTTTCTCTACCTAAATGAGAATATATATGTGAAAGTAACATTTTACCACTGGTACAGATTCAGAACGACCAGTGTCAGGAGATGGACCAGCAAGGGAGCGAGAAATGGATCAAACTCACCACAAGTGGAGAGTGGGGAACCCATACGGTTGGTGATCTGAGATGCTTTCATTTATATTCAAAGCTGCTGAACACAAAAAGAAGATATTTTGAAGAATGTTATAAGGAATAGTAAATCCATAAGTTTCTCACTATTTATAGCAACCCAAGAACATTCACTTACTATTTATAGTAACCCAAGAACATTCACTTACTATTTATAGTAACCCAAAAACATTTACTTACTATTTAATTTCCCTTAAGTGGTTTCAAAACTCTCAAAATGAGTTTCTTTTTTTCCTAAATTAAATAAGTAACTTTTAAAAAAATGTCTGAATCTGATGACACGTAAATGTTGAGTAAATAAAGACAATTTTTTAGTTTTGGGTGAACTATCCCTTTCATAACCACAAGTTCTGTTTCCATTGACTTCTATATATTTTTTTGTTCATACAATGAAAGAAAATAAACAAAACCGGTTAAATGGCCAACATTCTTTAAAATATCTACCTTTAAAAGTAATGCATACATGTTTGGAAAGACATGATCACAAGAGTGCACTGCAGTCTAACGTAGATGTTTTTATACATCGCAGGTCAACTTAAAGTCAGGAACTAATATTTTATACTGGAGAACCACAGGAATGCTCTTGGGTGGCAAACCAGTGAAGCCGGTCCTTTTGAAGAACATCCAGATCGAAGGTATGGGATTCTCACAACCTTCTTTATGATAAATAATTCACAGCTAACCAATAATATCTTCCATTTAAAACATGCAAATGTTTATTATAAATGTTGTTCTCGTAATAGTTAATTAAATGCTTTATAAGAAATGTTTTTTTTCTTGTTATCTGAATGTTATAGATCCAGTGAAATTAAAGTTTTTTAGATGTTAGTATCAGTATGTTAGTTTTAAGAATATCTACAAGTCAGTGTACTCCAAAACTGTGACAAAATTCACAGTAAAATTCATTATAAACATCTAAAACTTGCAGTTTGTCACTCACTTACACCTAAATGGATCAAGTTTTTTTTGCAGGTCCCCTCATACTTTCTTTCTTATCAAATCTTAATCAATCAAATGCTCTCTGTTATCTGACATGCCCCGCCCCCTTCAAAACACTACTTATTTGCTTTACATTTGATGTGCTTGAACTCAATCACTCTCACTGGCAGAGCTGTGATAAAACAAAATGCTACTGTCTGTTTTTCTAAAAGGGGAGGAGCTACTTGATGTCCCACCCTCTCTTTGTATATCAGTTGAGATTACGTCAAACATTGACTAAAAAAATGCACATTTCAAAGCACTTCATGGGACTTTTAAGGAAACCTTTCAATTTGCTTGGAAAGATACTTCTGTACATACTCTGAACATTTGAATCATTCATTCATACCAACATTATTAAATACCAGACAATTCTGAACAAACATTCAATTTGTGTTACTTTAACAACATTTGTTTATGAGAAAATGACCTGAAATAACAGTGTTGCCTGCACAATCTGTTGTGCTGTTTCTGGATCGTATTACATTGCACTAATGTTTTTATTCATCTGATTTGTACCTGTGTTTTGTGAGCAGGTGTGGCGTACACGTCAGAGTGTTTTCCATGCAGGCCGGGCACCTTCAGTAAAACTCCAGGCTCCTCCTCGTGCGACCTTTGCTCCAGGAATACTTATTCTGGAAAGGGAGCCAGTTCATGTACACACTGCACCGAGTCACAATATTCACGTATGAATTCACCAAAAATATGATCTAAATATTTCTCATGTTTCTTTACTGAAACAACTTTTGGGTACACATGTGAATAATGTTTCTCTACCCATGTGTGTGTCCTAGAGGAGGGATGGTCGCAGTGTAAAGAAAGGCCTCCTTGTTCAGAGAAAGACTATTTTCAAATCCACACAGCCTGTGATAGTGAAGGCAAGGTAGGATATGATGGGTAATGTGTTTTGTTCTAAACCTTGTCTGAATATATCGATAATGGTTAATATTTCTAATC
Source organism: Danio rerio (assembly GCF_052040795.2). Taxonomy (NCBI): domain Eukaryota; kingdom Metazoa; phylum Chordata; class Actinopteri; order Cypriniformes; family Danionidae; genus Danio; species Danio rerio. The sequence goes on from NC_141024.2 coordinate 10,212,437, forward strand.
ATTTCAGACCCAGATACTGTACAGGTGGGTGGAGCCTCAGGTGTGTTTGGAGAATGTGACCGGTGCTGTGAAACTGCCCCCTTCTGGAGAGAAAGAGGACTGTCCACCCTGTAATCCAGGCTTCTACATGCACAACTCTTCCACCTGTTTACCTTGCCCTCAAGGGACCTATTCTGATGGCACCACAGGTATTTACACACAAAGATACCTTGGATACATACTCAAGTCAGACAGTTTCTGTGTGTAACAGGGCAGGATTTATTTTGGGCACAGAATGTCAAAGATGTCCTGGTGGAACCGAACCGTCTTTAGGATATGAATACAAGTGGTGGAACGTCCTGCCGAGGAACATGAAAACATCGTGTTTTAATGTGGGCAATTCCAAATGTGATGAAATGAATGGTAAGAGCATATATATTTCTATAAATGCACATACACAGCAATGGAAAACATTAAGAGACTACTTGAAATTTCTCAGATCTTTAGTTTTGTGGATAAAGAAATATATATTTAGTAGAATAAAACACGTTTTTTATTCAATTCATTATTCAATTGTATTTCACAATAAATACTATTCCTAAGCAGCTTTACAAAAGGTGTGCATTATTACATTACAACCAAATTAGTGAAAAATTAAAATGATAAAAAGGGATATGTTAAGGTGTGTGTACGATGAACAGTACAGCTATCATGCATATACAGTTAGTTATATAATATAATGTACTATTTTTATTATATTCTTTTATTTTAATCACAACAAAATAAAAATAAAAATCTGACCGACAGTCATTTTGTGGGAAAAAACAGCTCTAAATGACAATATTTGTATTTGAAATTAGGGAGAAATGTTATTAAACAATAAATATTAATATTTAAAGGTGCAGTAGGTGTTCTGCCAAAATTCTAACCGCTTAGCATATTATCTTTGGACGGCGGGGAGAGACTGTGATTCATAGCCACGCCTCCTGAAATTGCAAACGTGCGCACTGCTCAACCAACACAATCTCACGGCAATTCGTAACTTTTTCATTTAGTGGCTAATTCGTATGAATTCGTACGATCTAATTCGTACAATTTAGTACGATTTGCTTATCCCCCAATGACGGTTGGGGTTAGGGGTGGGGTCAGGTGCCACGCCTCCTTTTTAAAATCGTACCATTTCGTACGACTGAACTCGTACGAATTCGTACGAATTAGCCACTAAACTGGCAAAACGTAAAATACTTACGTTTTCTCGTGAGATCAGGCTGGCTCAACACAGCAGACCACCCATTAGTTCATGTCATCCGCCAGTTAGTTGGTGTTTGGCCGGCAGCGTGCAGGAATTACATTTATTACTAAGCCACACGCTATTTCAGAGCGAATATTCAGAGTAGCATGGTAAACAGTATAGGAAGGCTGTCATTGTTCAAAAATTAACCAATGTGAATATAAAAGCAACTTCAGCTCAATAAAGCCGATTAGGTGGAATAGCGATATTTACTGATGTTTCGTTGTTAACCTAAATAAAAATCTACATCATCGATACTGTCAAAGGTCCCTTATGAAACTGAAAATCTATCTTTCGCCTGGAGATTTCAGTGACTGAACAACACGTCTATGCATATAAGCAATTTATAACAACTAAATCTAACATGAGCTAAGCCTGATAAAATAGTTTAGAACAGTACCTGTCTAACAGTAATACTTCGGCTCTGGTGTCGTACTTCCTCCAGCATGCAAAAGTAACTCCAATATTGATTCAAGATTTTTAAAAGTTTCAATTCAGCATTTAATTTCACCGCGTCTGTGATTGTCTTGTGAACGCGCATGCAGGAGGACACGCATGAATGGCGGATCTGCGTGAACAGATGCGCAGAAGTCTGAATCTACATTTGCTGACAGACAGTTTGAGCTGCTTATCGGAATTATGGGAGATGTAGGCCTGACAATATTTAACTGGATGAACATTTTTTCGTTTTATGTCTTACCCCAAATATAAAAATTCATATGAATACATTTAGATCACTTACTTTAATCCTTACTATAGGACTGTGAGGAGACTTTTAACCAGCACCACAAAAAATGTTTCTGAAGACAATCACCTACTGCACCCTAAACTCAAACTCTCATCTAAAAAATCCAGAGAAACTGAGACAGTGGTCTCATAATTTTGTCCAAAGCTGCATATGCAGTCAATTATTTCAGATCAAATGAAATGTACAGACATAAGTCATGCCATTGAAGCGAATGATCAGACTTGCTTCTGTAGGTTGGGAGGTGGCTGGTGACCACATACGCAGTGGAGTAGGTGGCTCAGATAATGATTACCTTATCTTAAATCTACGAGTGCCTGGATTCAAGTAAGTGAGGACTACAATTGCTGTACAGAGATGTTAGTTGTACACAGACCATTTGCAGATTCCCTCTCTGTTTATCTCACGCAGACTTCCAACTTCTGTCGACGATGCTTCAGCTACTGAATTCGGCCGGATCACGTTTATCTTCGAGACCAACTGCAGCGCAGACTGCGAACTCTATTTTATGATAGTAAGAGTTGAACAGTGTGTTAAACGGAATGGTGTACAATATGTTAAGAGGATAGTTCACCCACAAATTAAAATACATTTACTCACATTTCACTTGTTTTCTTATCTGTTTGAGTTACTTTCTACTGATGTACACAAAAGGAGATATTTGGAAGAATCTTGGAAAGCAGCAGCCATTGGCTTAAATAGTATGTTTTGTTCCTACTACGGATGTCAAAAGCTGTTCCCAAAATTATTCAGAATATCTTGTTTTGTGTTCAACAGAAGAAAGAAATACATAAAGGTTTAGAGCCACTTCAGTGTGAGTGGATGGCGAGGAGATTTTCTCTTTTGGGTGAACTATTCCTTTAAACAGTTGTCACATGAACTCATTAAATAATTTTATTTCTTAGTTATGTGTAACATTTAGCAAACATTGATGGGATGTTACTTTTGATTGTTCCCTGAAAGTTCGGAAATTAGTAGTCAATTTTAAGTAATGTTAAATTAACATTCAACTAAGACCATGTTACCATGCATTTGAGACTGGACTGAGGAAAACAATACCAGGCCCTACATTTTTAAAGACATTGTCTTTGCAGGAAACTTTTAAGAATATTAATAAAGATCACATAAAATTAATTATATGACATTAAAATTATAATTATTACTAAATTAGCGCATTTTATTCTAGAGCAGGGGTGTCCAAACTCAATCCTAGAGGGCTGGTGTCCTGCTGAGTTTAGCTCCAACTTGCTTCAACACACCTGCAAGGAAGTTTCTAGTATATCTAGTAAGAGCTTGATTACCTGGTTCAGATGTGTTTGATTAGGGTTGGAGCTAAACTCTCCAGGACACTAGCCCTCCAGGGCTAAGTTTGGACACCCCTGTTCTTAAGTCATGTTAGTTCATGAATTTTAAAGAGATTTTCTAAAACATTTCCCTAAATTCTGAGAATATTCCCTGTTAGTTGCATATGTAATTAATTTAGTGACTGGAACAATAATAATGACTTAATCTGGAAGCTATTAACCAAATCAATGTGTTTTCTCCTCAGGATGTAAACAGGAAGAGCACAAACGTTGTGGAATCATGGGTAGGAAATATAGTCAGACGAGCGTACACCCACATCATGACTAAAAATGCGTCGGTTTCCTACACATGGGCTTTCCAACGTACCAACAAAGCCACTGATGTAAGTATTAACCTGAATAAAACAATTTTAGTACCTTCTTGTTGTACTGATAATGTTTTCTCCCAGGTGCGTCAGTATGTGAATGACATCGCAAAGATCTACTCGATCACGGTGACTAATGCGATGGATGGTTCAGCGTCTGGTTGCCATGCTTGTGCAATGATGAGTCAGCAGGACGGCTCTTCCTGCGTCCCCTGTCCTGCTGGACACTTCATCAACAAAGACACCAACCAGTGCCAGGAGTGCCCGCCAAACACATTCCTCTACGGGCATCACATCTACGGGCACGAGGCCTGTCAGCCATGTGGTCCTGGAAGCAAGAGCAATAAGGTATGAGTAAAACAACAGGAAATGCACGGCAATAATCAGAGGTTTCTTCCACATTTATATAATGCATAACATCTTAAAAATGCATTTATATTTGATTGAGGCCAATAATAATTTATATGATAGTAAGACTGAAAAAAATACTAAATACTGTTAAAAGCTATGAGTTATTATTTAATTATTTAAAGTAATTAGTAACCAATAAAATTATGATAACTAATAACTTTTCTGATTTTGATTTCAACATAGTATAACATGTAAAATGTGTGTTTTGTGTGTATCCAGGAGCACTCTGTGTGTTTTAATGACTGCACCTTCTCACACATGGATCAGAACCGAACGTTGAACTATGACTTGAGTGCCTTAAGTTCAGTTGGATCAATCATGAATGGGCCTAGTTTCACCTCCAAGGGAACTAAATATTACCACCAATTTAATATCAGTCTGTGTGGGGCTGAGGTAAGCTCACATGCATCCATCTCTATCTTTAGACTGCTAATATTAGATTGCTTTAATAGGAATTAGAAATAGAAACAGCAGATTTTTTTTAGCTTTTAAGAAATCATTTTACTCTCGCTGTTATGCAGGGGAGGAAGGTGGCAGTGTGCACTGATAACGTCACAGATATGTCCAGCAAGGACCTTCAGAATGAATCCTCTGACCTCAACAATTTTGTCGAGACTTTTGTGTGCCAATCGACCATCATCCCTGCAGATGGACGCGGCTTCAGATCAGCACTGTCATCTCAGTCCATCAGCCTGGCTGACACTTTTCTCGGTGAGCTGTTGTGAGAGAAAATTGGTAATCGATTGAATATGCTTTTGCTGAATCACTCTTTTCACACTAATTTAATTCACTGTATTTTTGAAACATTCATGCTAGGGCTGCAAGATGTTAGAAAAATATGACATTGCGATATCTTGTTTTTCAAAAAGGTTTTACCAGTTAACTTGAATAGCTAAAGAAAATAATAATAATTATATAATTAAATAATAATAAAAGTGAAATAAACAGCACTTTATGGTTTTCTGGGGAGTCTAAAAGTATTCAGCTACAGAAATTAAATTATTAAAAGTAAAAAGAGCACTGTACATTCCCATTGGATAAATAATTCAATAATGAAATGGTACAAATGGTACAGTTTCCTGTGCCTGAATGTTCACACGGTGACAGGCCATAAAAACACATGCAAATTATACACTTTCACTCCATCATGGTTAAACTCTGCAGTGACTCCACAAATATCAAGTGTTCTGAACTGTGGCTTCTGGTCAACCATAATCCTAACATATACATTCAACATTGCAGTATCGATGCTAAAACAATATATTGTGCAATCCTAATTCATGCTCAGTAATGTATCTGGTGAAGAAAAACAACATTACCCATGATGCTATACAGAAAATTCAACCAATCAAAGTATTTCGAGAGCAATGTGTGCCAAAAGAGAACTTCATTTGTTTACCTCCATTAAGTTTTCTGTCATGCAAAGGCAACATGCAGGAACTTTGTGCTCAATTGAAAATGAGTTATTGATATTTTTGGGATACTTAAGACATATAACATATAACATACATGTTAATTTATAACATAGATATTTATCTTGAGTCAATCTTGTGTTTAAATAATTGTTATGCTTCTAATATCCTGACTAAAAATAATTTGGCTGAATAACAAATTGTTTAAAGTAATTTTCTTCCACATTCTGCAGAGAGCTAAAGTATTTTGCCTTTATAGGGTAGTGTTAAAATTGATACGAAATTTAATATATGTATATTTTACAATAAAGTTAAAAATATCTTGTTGACATAACAAACCTTAAACTAGTCGTTCTATATTTTGATATCATTTCTTTTCTTTCTTTCATTCGCAATTCTCCATGGGATTGCATTTTCGGTAACACTTTATAATAACTACACACTATGAACCATTTATTAAGCATAAGCAAATAGTGAATTCTTTTTTTGTTAAGCATTAACTCTACATTAATAAACGTTATTAAGCAGTTTATAACTGCAGCTATAAATGCTGTATTCTTGCTTTATAAATCCCTTATAAATGACAATTAAAGGCTCGGTATCAAATGAACAATAATCATTGCAATCTTATCTAAAAAGTAAAATTACTGTAAATATTAAACATCGCTGAATAACAGAAGTGTCAAAATACAACATAAAGTTGTATAAAACAACAACAATATAATAATTGAACAATATAAAAAGATGCAATGTTTAAACTCTACAGTAATTTTATTTTACATCAGGTTGCACAGATTTACTTTTCATTTAATACAGTTTCATTTGTGTATCATTAAATGAATAGAAACAAATGTTTTTTATTTACTTTTTCCTTTATAGAATTCAACTGACTCTTTAATTGTCATTTATAAGGCTTTTATAAAGCATGAATAGTCCTCACTTTAGATTAGGTCAAAATAAAGCATTTATTAACATATAAGTTAACTATTAGTATATGCCTTAATAATAAGATATATAAATGTTGATTTCAATAGTTTATTAATCATTTACTAACTCATTCTGAATGATCTTTAAAAAACACCAACTATGCTTAAATAACTGGTTAGTAAATAATGCAATACTTCCATTTAGTAATGAAAAATAAATCGATTACAAAGTATAAAAGTGCAATTATTATGCACATTATAAATGTGGTTATAGGTCAAGAACACAGCATTTATAGCTGCAGTTATAAACTGCTTACTAATGCTTATTAATGTAGAGTTAAATGCTTAACAAATAATGAATTCAACATTTGCTTATGCTTAATAAATCATTCATAGTGTGTAGTTATTATAAAGTGTTACCGCATTTTCTTCTCTCGTAAATCTGTTATCTGTTAATCTGTTTGTCAAATAAATACCTCTGTGCTTTAAATGAAAGTCTGTAACACGATTCACTCTGTAGCTGCTTTTGGTTGATTGGTTTTGGTTGATTTGGTTTTACATCCTAAATAAAACTGAATAGAAAAATACTCACAGCTCCTAAAAAAAAGTAGGCAGACACTAATGTAATTTGATGTCAGCGTGTAATCTTGTTTTTGCTTAGAGATCAGCGTCAATGCCTTTTTCACGGAGCAACCCTTAACCTGTAAGAATCTGCAATGAAGGCTGTTTTAGTAAATAACATTTTTATGTTGCAGTTGTTATTGCTTACTGGTGTCTCCTTTCTCAGGAGCGTCTGTTGAAAGCAGTCTGGATGGGGTCACTGTAAACTCAGACCTCTTCCTCAAGTCTTCGCAGAAAGTTCCAGATATCAACTTCTTCTATCGGTAAATAAAGATTGAAATGATTAGTGCATGTATGCAATGATTTACATATGTAACACAAAGTTTTTTTTTTTCTCTTAGCTCACCGCAGCCCACAGCATCTTGTCTGAATGGCCGTAGCACAGTCGTGACTCTGCGCTGTAGTCCTGAAAAAAGTGCACGTGGAGAGCTCACTGTGCCAATGTGAGTTTTATGTTTACTCACAGTATTAATAATAGTTTTTTTATTTGATGTAATCATTTGCAATTTGTTTTTTTAACGGATTAAAATGTGCATAGCGGAATATCTCAGTAAATGGGGAAATGCATTCTTATTGTAATTCACTTAGGAATAAATCCAGCAAAAGTCATATGCAAGCTTTGTGTAGGGTGATTTATCTCCGGCGCTCAGGAGCTGAAATATCACCCATTAATATATATGCTAATACAAGTATCAGATGAGGTTTGCAGGCCAAGTGCAAATATGCAATGAATATTGAATTTTTGCAGATTTGCTATTTGTTCGGTGCAATGTGAGAAATGTTAATTCTGTTAACATGGAGTTGGGTTAAGAATAAACAAAAGTGCATACTTCTGCTTAAACGACGCATGTCAAAAGTTGGCAGAGCATTTGATTAAATTTACAAGCTTTTGTCTATAAGGAAAAGACAATGCAGTGTGTTTGTTAATGATGAAAGGATCATCTTAATTACTCATGTCATTGTCATTAATCCTACAAAAATTTTCAATTCTATTTGAAATAAATAAACCCTTTTGAACCTTTTAATCCATGTTTGACATGAATACATCAGCCAAAGTGCAAGCACAAAAACATCCTAAAAATAATAAATATATATTTGTCAATATCACACACCACAATATTAACATTTATTTTATTCTTGTTTTCTAACAATCCTACGAAATTTCAAATAAAATGGTAATTTAGTGCATTTGGATTTATGTGCAATTTGTCAAAATCTTAAATGTGAACTACAGGGTTATTCCAACAAATATACATTTATTGACATTTACATTATTATTAATATGTTGTTTATTTCTCTAAACAACACATCTTGTATTATGTTATGCTTAAAAATACCTTTCACTCATACACACAAGTTAAGTGGAGTTTTATAAAGGAATTAACTTGTTAATATAGGTTCAGCGGTTGATCCATGTCTTACTTTGTCTCCTTAATCAATCACCTACTCCCTTAAACTTATTTAAGGAAGACCATCCCTCTAGCACTGTTCTTCGAACCCACCCTCCCTCTATCCATTTCCTCGCTTCCCATTCACAATCCTAGAACCCTCTTCACTCCTAATGTAGGTTGAATCGGGGGGGTCCAATCACTTTGCCAAACTATTACAGAAACAGTACCCCCACTCTGAGTCTCTGGGCATATAGGACGCCCGATCAACCTACCCACCTGTTTACCAGTCATCCTCTTATTCCCCTTCCCCTTCATCCCACTGTTCTTCTACCATGCCTTTCATCCCAACAGTAAAGTCTAGCTTAAAGTGTGGCGTGGGTCATGCTGGTGAAAACTGATTTCGAGAGTGCTATGATTGATCGTGGCTGGTCCCGCATCACAATCAATGTTAAACCAATCAGGTGAATCCTAGCCTCCAATAAATAGCCCAGTTTGTTTCACTTCCAGTATCTTTGTTTTTTAAGAACTGGAACCCTCTTCCTGTTCTCGTTCCCCCTTCTATGCTATACGAGCAGGCGGGAGCCCTGGGTTCAAGTCTCTGTGAGCCCAGGGTTCTCTCCCGGGACAGCATGCCAAACCTGCATTCACTATCAAGTAATAGTGTAAAGCTAACTACTCTTGAAACCACAAATAAAGAAAAATGTTATCATTTTGCTTCTATAGCTCTATACATCTATAATTTAATCACAGTTAAATAATAAACTATTTGTGTTATGTCTTGTTACATAAAATAAATCACATTGAATGTTAAGCAATCTGTCTGAAGAAGAAAAAAAATCTGTCAATTTAAAACTTTTACATTTTTTGGTGATGTTTTTGTCTTTGTGTGCTCTATAGCAAGTGCCCAGCAGGTACGTGCAATGGCTGTGAGTTTCACTTCCTCTGGGAAAGCTCTAGTGCTTGTCCGCTTTGCACAGAAGCTGACTACCACTCAATAGAAGGAGCGTGCAAAGGAGGACAGCAGGTAAATCTCACTCTACTAATGCATTAAGTACAGTTTATTCGATGCCTGTCTGACCTTCATTCAATTTTCTGCCAACAGGACACACTGTATGTCTGGAACGAACCAAAACTCTGCACTAAGGGAGTAGCGCTGCCAAACAAAAGCTCCGCCCACTGCGAGGTGGTCAGCCTATGGGTCAAGGCCGGTATTGGAGGCGGAGCCTTCATGGCTGTCCTCTTAGTTTCTCTTACATGCTATTTCTGGAAAAAGAACAAGAGGTAATAATAATAATAACAGTAATCTGTCAACGTAATTTCATATATTTTAAATGTATGACCTGTTTTCTTGTTTTGTTTTTGGTGCAGGCTTGAATATAAATACTCCAGACTAGTGATGTCTGCCAATAAGGACTGTGAGTTGCCAGCAGCAGACAGCTGTGCACTAGCAGAAGGAGAAGGGGAGGAGAACGAGGATGATGTGGTTTACTCAAATACGCCTTCATTACTGGGTAAACTGAAAGCTATCGCGAGCAAGGTCAGTGACTTGGTGAGAGCTTGAATCTTTACCAGAATTTGAAAGCAACAAACTTATAGAGTGCTTGATATGTTAAATTAATTGCACTTCAATGTGCAGATATCATATACAGTTGAAGGCAAAATTATTAGCCTTCCTGTGAAGTTTAAATTATTTCAAAAATATTCCTCTTAAGATTAAGATTTTTCTGACACATTTTTAACCATTATAATTTTAATAACTGATTTTCTTTGTCTTTGCCATGATGACAGTATATAATATTTTACTAGGTATTTTGCAAAATACTATAATTCAGCTTAAAGTGCAATTAAAAGGCTTAACTATGTTAACTAGGCAAGTTGTATTAATTAGGCAAGGCATTAGAGTTTGTTCTGTAGACAAGAAAATAATAATTTCCTATGGGAACTATATATAAATATCTTTAAAATTGTATTAAACATTTAAAAACTGCTTTTATTCCAGTAAAGCTAAAAGAAAATAAGACTTTATTCATAAGGAAAAATATTATAGGAAATACTGTGAAAGCTTCCTTGCTGTTAAACAGCCCTTCTATTCAAAGCAGGTAAAATAAGTATTCAACGGGTCACCGTCATTTTCTAAAGGTGCTGTTGACTTGAAATTTTTACCAGATGTTGGTGAAAACAAAAATAATCTATGAAATTTACAGTGCACGTTTGCTATGTTGATATCACAGTCATACCATGATTTAGTTTTTTGTGAGCATGTCCTAGCTGACAGGTTCTACAGACAGATATAGAGATTAACAGATATATAATAACAGGACAAAATGAAAAGCACGGCATTAATAAATAAAGAACGGCTACCTCTGTGATTTTATATTGCGAGATGATACAAAGATATTACTTCATGTCTGGTTCTTGTTTTCATACAAGACTGTGTTATTTACCTTTGTTTGTCTGCAGGCAGATGGAGATAACAGTGAGTCAGTGCAGCTGAAGTCATCTCAGTCAGAGCGGTGGGTTTGGGGATAACAGAAATAAGAAGACCACCGCTGATAGATAGAGAGACAAACAACTCACAGAGCTTTTAGTGCTTTGACTCTCCTTTTTCAGTTTGTCATTATTCACAGCCGTCCCTCATCTCAGAACATATCTCAACAACAAAAAATAGTGAAGGAGCACGAAATCTCTCTGTAAAACTTAACTGTATGTGTATCATATATACACTGTTAGAACATTTCAGAAACACTTACTCACACTCAGCGAATAGAAATGCCACCCACAGATACGTCTATCCGAGACACATTTAAGTAATGTTTTGTGAAATGCTGCAAAAGTGAGCCTGAAAATAAGAGTGGAAGAGTTTGTTTGAAAGAGTTGTTTCATTTTAAAAGCCCACCCCCCCTGCTTGCTCATTCATGCACATATTTCTAGAATTTGGCCAACAGGTGGAGACAGAGAGCCTTGCCGACTTCTTTAGAGAGCTGCTGTAGTTTCATACCAATGCCAAACATCATACAGCAGATCAAGATTTACAAAAAATAAGGACTAGAAAAGCCCTTCCTTCATGTTTTACGGAGAGATCCGGCCTCGCTCTCTGCATCTCTCCTCTGAGGAGGACAAGAGACAATACTGTTTTCTACTTTGTATTTTGTATTGTTGTGTATTTGGAGCTGTATACATTTATGTTGTACATTTGTTTTACTCCCTGTTTCAGTTTATGCTTTAATAAACTTTCAGAGCGCTTTAAACAAGATTGTGAGTTTAAGAAAAAAGACATCAATCTGTTGCATCACAGCTAGTGAGTCTTCCTCCACTCTCTCCTACCCCCTTTCTTTTTCCCCATTTTCCTCCCCCCCTTTCTTCTTCCAATTTTCCTCCACCCTGTCTTCCTCCTCCCTTTCTTCTTCCCATTTTCCTTCTCCACCCACCTTCCCATTTTCCTCCTCCACCCTTTCTTCCTCCCACCCTGTCTTTTTCCCATTTTCCTCCTCCACCCTTTCTTCTTCCCATTTTCCTCCTCCACCCTTTCTTCCTCCCATTTTCCTCCTCCACCCTTTCTTCCTCCCACCCTGTCCTCTTCCCATTTTCCTCCTCCACCCTTTCTTCCTCCTCCACCCTTTCTTCTTCCCATTTTCCTCCTCCACCCTTTCTTCTTCCCATTTTCCTCCTCCACCCTTTCTTCCTCCCACCCTGTCCTCTTCCCATTTTCCTCCTCCACCCTTTCTTCCTCCCACCCTGTCCTCTTCCCATTTTCCTCCTCCACCCTTTCTTCCTCCCACCCTGTCCTCTTCCCATTTTCCTCCTCCACCCTTTCTTCCTCCCACCCTGTCCTCTTCCCATTTTCCTCCTCCACCCTTTCTTCTTCCCATTTTCCTCCTCCACCCTTTCTTCTTCCTCCCACCCTGTCCTCTTCCCATTTTCCTCCTCCACCCTTTCTTCCTCCCACCCTGTCCTCTTCCCATTTTCCTCCTCCACCCTTTCTTCCTCCCACCCTGTCCTCTTCCGATTTTCCTCCTCCACCCTTTCTTCTTCCCATTTTCCTCCTCCACCCTTTCTTCCTCCCACCCTGTCCTCTTCCCATTTTCCTCCTCCACCCTTTCTTCCTCCCACCCTGTCCTCTTCCCATTTTCCTCCTCCACCCTTTCTTCCTCCTCCCACCCTGTCCTCTTCCCATTTTCCTCCTCCACCCTTTCTTCCTCCCACCCTGTCCTCTTCCCATTTTCCTCCTCCACCCTTTCTTCCTCCTCCCACCCTGTCCTCTTCCCATTTTCCTCCTCCACCCTTTCTTCCTCCTCCCACTTTCCTCCTACCACCCTGTCCTCTTCCCATTTTCCTCCTCCACCCTTTCCTCTTCCCATTTTCCTCCTCCACCCTGACCTCTTCCCATTTTCCTCCTCCACCCTGTCCTCTTCCCATTTTCCTCCTCCACGTCTTCTTCCCATTTTCCTCCTCCACCCTTTCTTCCTCCCACCCTGTCCTCCTCCACCCTTTCTTCCTCCCACCCTGTCCTCTTTCCATTTTCCTCCTCCACCCTTTCTTCCTCCTCCACCCTGACCTCTTCCCATTTTCCTCCTCCACCCTGTCCTCTTCCCATTTTCCTCCTCCACGTCTTCTTCCCATTTTCCTCCTCCACCCTTTCTTCCTCCCACCCTGTCCTCTTCCCATTTTCCTCCTCCACCCTTTCTTCCTCCCACCCTGTCCTCTTCCCATTTTCCTCCTCCACCCTTTCTTCCTCCCACCCTGTCCTCTTCCCATTTTCCTCCTCCACCCTTTCTTCCTCCCACCCTGTCCTCTTTCCATTTTCCTCCTCCACCCTTTCTTCCTCCTCCCACCCTGTCCTCTTCCCATTTTCCTCCTCCACCCTTTCTTCCTCCTCCCACCCTGTCCTCTTCCCATTTTCCTCCTCCACCCTTTCTTCCTCCCACCCTGTCCTCTTCCCATTTCCTCCTCCACCCTGTCTTCCTCCTCCCTTCCCATTTTCTTCCTCCCTTTCTTCCTCCTACACCCTGTCTTCTTCCCCTTTTCCTCCTCCTCCTCCCGTTTTCCTCACTGCCCTCCCATTTTCCACCTCCCTATCTTCCTCTACTCTCTTCCCATTTTCCTCCCCCCGTCTTCCTCCTCTCCTTCCCATTTTTCTCCTACCCCCTGGCTTCTTCCTCTCAGCCTTCACCCTCTCCTTCACATCCTCCACCTCAACCGCTTCCATCCACTCCACCTACAGGTCCTCCTCCTTCCATAGCTCCTCATCTCCAACTTACCATCCTCCTCGACTACTTAACATCCACTCCATCTCCAGGCAGGATCGAAACAGGGTCCTCTTGTTGGTGCTGCAGTGCTCTACCAGTGAGCCACAGGGAACTTGTTGATGGGCCAGCTGGAACTCATATTTCACTGTTCATAAAGTGACACTTTAAAGTGAAAAACCTAAGCATAAAATACAAAGTTCCAGGTATATTATGTTGCACATTTCAGATGACCACATGATGACAAAATATAAAGTTTTGCTCTTCATATTATGCTCATATGCTTCATATTACACTATTCATTATTTCATACTTACTTACACCCAGGGCTGTTTATATCGAAGTTGGTATTTACCACACCCAAAATAATTGTGTTTTAAAGAAAACGGCATTGAAAAGTTCACTGCAAGTGCAATCACATAGTTTTACCTTGACATCTCCAGTGGCTCAGCAATCATAGGGATGGTTCTTCACCTGGGAGACACAGGGTCAAATCTTGCTGTATGCATAAAAAATACTTTACTTACATTGGTTTTGACCTGATTAAAAGACAAAAGTGCAAAAGAAAAATAAAAGAAAGAAAGTGTGGTGTGGCTCCAATGGCTCAGCAGTCATCTTGGAAACAGAGGTTTAAATCTCGCTCTGTGTGAAATAAACTTTACGTCCATTGGTTTTGGCCTGATTAAAAGACAAAAGTCAACAAAAAAAAAAAAAGCAAAAGAGAGGAACTTCTGTCTCCAGTGGCTCAGCACTTGCAATGTGGGTCATTCAACTGTGAAACTTAGGTTCGAATCTTGCTCTTTGCAAAAATGTACTTCCATTGGTTTTGGCCTGATTAATAGACAAAAAACAAAAGGCAGAAGGTGGCGTCTCCAATGGCTCATCAGTCAGGGAGATGCTTGTTCATCAGGGAAAGTCAGGTTCAAACCTCATTCTTTGTAAAATTTTAGTTCTATTGGTTTTGACCTGATTAATAAACACAAAAAGGAGGAAAGATGCTGTTGTCTCCAGTGGCTCAGCACTCTAAGTAATGGTCCTTCAGCTAGAAAACACAGGTTTATGTCTCTCTGCTTTCATGAAAAAAACTGTACTTACATTGGTTTTGGCCTGATTAAAGACAAAAGTCAACAATAAATGCAGGTGAGGAAGCACCATCTACAGTGGCTCAGCACTTGCAAAAAGTCTGGTGGCTCAGTGGTTAGGATGATAGACCCTCACTTAGGAAACATAGGTTCAAATCTCACTCTTTGTAAAAATATACTTCCAATGGTTTTAGCCTGATTAAAAGACATAAGTAATAAAAAATAAAGGATAAAATGTGGCATCTACAGTGGCTCAGCAGTCAGGGAAATGGTCCTTCATCTGGGAAACACAGGTTAAAATCTTGCTCTTGGCAAAAATGTCCTTTCATTGGTTTTGGCATGATTAAAAGACAAAAGTCCAAAAAAAAAAAAAAAATGTCATGGCTCAGTGGTATGGTCATATTCTCACAGTCAGGACTGTGTTGGTTCTAATCCAGCTTTGAGTAGGAGTGTGCAGATCCTGGTCAGTGGAAACAGAGGAAGACCTTGACAAGTGAACCTTCCACATGACAAAAGAAGAAGTATTATCCTTAATTTTACTCTACTGTTTCATACTTACTTACACCCAGGTCTGCTTAAATCAAAGTTGAAATTTAGCCGCACCATGTTGGTGTTTAACACCTAATTTTTATAAGGTGGATTGTTAGCCTAACGCTTAACCGCCAACCCAGAGGACCATTGTTTATTTCATAGTGTCACAAAATACAATCTGTATACGGTAATACTTTTTTCAAAATTTATACGAGCTCAGTATTACATGGCATTTCAGGAGATGCATCCAGAAACATGAACAGCGTCATGAGAAAGTTGCAATGTTGAAAGTACAACATTTACATTTTTTCATGTTGGACCAGAGATGTGGATCAGCGGCAGATCTTAGGTGGTAGAGTTGCTCCTTAATTAGTGGAGAAAATTCTGATCTCAGGTTTCAGCATTTCTCCCTTCTTCCTTTTCCTCATCTTCCTCCACCACCTCACCCTCAATCTTCCACCAGTTATTCACCCTTTCTCATTTGAAACTTGCTTTACTCCACTTCCTCTTCCCATCCTCTAGTTCACGTATATTAGGCCTCATTTAGTCGACCTGAATCCACAGATGTTCTCCATCAATTAGTCCTCCACTCAGTCTCCTTTTTCTCTACCTCCTGCAGTCACTTGACCTCTGCCTTCTCATCTTCCTCAACTCCACATTCGTTCACTCCTCCACTCTGCCTTGTCATCTTTTTTGGCTCCCCCTCTCTGCCTCCATACCCTCCACCTTTAAAGTGAAACTCACAACATTTATGCATCATTCATCAGAGTAAAGAAACATATTTTAAAACGATTTCAGTAATATAAATCCTCCTTTCATGAATCTTGTGCCTTTAATGTTACATCTATGTTGTGCATTTAGAGCTACCTACATATATTTTTTTGTTCATGGTGCGAACATGCCTTTATCAATCCTTGGTTACCTATTAAAACAAAAACAGTCACTTCTACATGCACAGATGTTTGAGAAAGAAACCAATTATCTGGATATCCCATGGTGTTACTAGACCCCCAGCAGACATTTTTGCTCAGCATAAAAAACATACCACTTTACCATGTTTGCATGGCGTACTTCCTAAAAAAAAAAAAAATTAATTCAAGAACACATTAAATATTTCATGAGAGACAAGAACAGCTCATTTTTTAAAAACATTGTATATGTCTTTTTATTTAAAAGAGCATGTGGGTTAAACAGTAATGCGGAGGAGATGTCACTTGGTAATAAATTATCCTCTTTAATCTGTGGATCAAAATATATACCTCTAGCGCTGAATATGAAGGGGTAGGAATGTACTTTAGCAGAATGACGGCTGGCCGAGGTTATGGCTTTTAAGTTGACTCTCATTGCACTCTTTCAGGTGCCGTTGCATGATGCCGTTTGTTTTGAAGCGAGGCCGTTATTAGGTCTTTCTCCCCCTCCGTTTCCTAACCTCTATATCCTGCATCCTTTGATCTCGTCTGCTTCTCTTGGCTGACGGTAGGAGGAGCAGGACGGTGCATTTGCCTCCCGGCTGTACAGATGCACTTTGAAAAGATCAGTGAGGGAGAAAACAAAGAGAGTAGACGGAGACAGAGAGGAGAGTCACCAGGACACAGAGCCCCAGAGCGAGCAGATGACTGGCCCAGACTCTCTCTCTCTCTCTCTCATACATGCTACATACTTCCAGCAATTAAACACATTCATACTTTGACTGAATGGAGGAGGAGGAGAGTGGGGTAAGTTGGGACACTTTTAAAAAATGTAAAACAGATTTATATGGTCAAATAGGATATGCATAAATGTGTTGAATAAAAATATTTTAAATCGAAATGTAAACGTGGAAAATACAGAAATGTGCAGAAAAAAAACATTTAAGATACTTTAAATGTTTATGTTTTCTAATCATTTATGCAGTTTAATGTATGGTTTGGAAATTATTTTGAGTATTTTTTACATTGGAAATATAGAAATGTGCTAGTACATACAAATATTTAGGATATTTCCAACCAAAATGTAATCAAATAATTGATGTGGTTTTTATGTAATTTTTTGGGAATGATTTTGGAGAATGGTCATTTATGTGACATTTTTTTCCAAATATGAGAAATGTTTGAAATAATTTAGCTGTGTGTAGCTTATGTAAACTATTAATTACAAGTACATAGTTAAACATAAATTTTTAAATAAAAATCTGCATGATGTAACAGGTTTTATGTACCATTAAGATGATTTCAAGAGTTCACACTTAGCTGAAGATTGATTATAAATCGTGTTTGGCATGCTGTCCCAGGAGAGAGCCCTGGACTCATAAAAACTTTGAGTCTGGGGCTCCCTCCTGTTTGCAGGGCGAGAGGGGAGTTTGAACTCTAATGCTGTTTATAGCTAAAGACAAATAAAGAATTGCTATGAAGAGATATACTGATAACTAGGAGCACATCTATGGTGCCAATTTGGATTAGTCAATTCACTTATATCACATGTTTTTGGATGGTGGGAGGACACCGGGGAACCCGTGGGAAACCCACGCTAGCAAGGGAAGAACATGTACACTCCTCAAAGATACGTTGACTGGCCTGGTAAGGACTTGTGTCAGTGATATTTTTGCTGTGAGGCAACAGTGCTAAACACTGGGCCGCCATACCGCCCTATCTAGGAAAAGGGAGAAGGAGTAGGGGTGGAATGGGGGATTCTTCAAAATGAAGATAACTGTTGTGGTATGAAACTCTGGTTATTTATAGTGACTTAGGAATTGTCTGATTGGTAAATCATGTATTAGCTAATGCGGGACCAGCATTGGTCAATCATAAGCACAAAATCCTCTCAAAATTAGTTTATAATTAAACTTCACTTACAATTTTTTTCATTTATTTAATTTTATTTATGATAAATTCAGAATATTTGAAGCTGAAATTTAATTGTATAATTTAAGTGATTTTGTTTCAGAATTCAAGATTAGAGTATTTTAAGACCAAATTTAGTCAAATAATTCAGTAGTAATTGCATAGAAATGTAAATTATTAGAATTAAACTAGTATTTAAGCTAAAAAAAATTACAAAAATTGCAATTCTTAAAAGTAATTTATGCAAAATGTAATATTCAAAAACAATATTTACACACACGTATTGAACTTTATTTAGGAAGTTTTCAAATGAACTATTATTCTGAATGTTTAGTCAAATAACTGAACTGATCATTTGTGCTATTTAGTTACATTTAACTAAATATTACATTTTATCTTCAAACACTTCAAATTTTTCAACACAATCAATTTAGAATAGCTCTTACACGTGCCTCTTTTTTCAAATGTGAAATATTAATAAGAATATTAGGCAAATGACTGTGTACATTTAGGTTATTACCATTTTATAATATCTGAAAAGTAAATGTCTTTCTGAATATCTGAAAATCTAATAATGAACAAAAATGATACTGCTTTTGGTAGATGTGGTGACACATTTTACCCCATTCTCCCTATAACACTTAAGTCGTCACCTAAATAATCATTTGTGTGCGCCTGTACAGTACACTAATGTAAATGTGAAATATATACAGCATGCGATTGATATATTACATCAGCAAAGGGGAACTGAGTCTACATATACACAAGTGTCTGAGAAAGATGAATATGAATGCATTCTTTTACGTGCGTTGCAATCTCCAAAGTCCCGTCTTAATTGACGTGGGTGTTTTTTTTTTGTACAGTTCATACAACTAATGGACTATTTCCAAAGCCGCAAACACCCATAATTGCTTCTCACAATGAATTCCCTTCATTAGTTTTCATCTTACATTTGCTGTTAGACCTCAGGCCAAAAAAAAAAGAAAGAAAAAGCCACTCAGCAGCAGCAGAGCAAAAAATATCTACAGTCTGTTCTACATAATTAAATCTGATAGACTCAAAAAAACCTTCATTTTCCCTGATAATGGTTTGTGATGGGATGAAATGGGTTTGCAATAATATATTGGGTGTTAAGAGAGTTTTTGTTGTTGTTGTTGTAGTGTAATACTGGGTTTCCTTTAGGCATCATACTTCTTTCCGGCTCTGTGGATTTGTTGGTATAAGGTCATGGAAAATGCCATCCCGAGCAGCTGAGAAACAGAAAACAGGGTCAAACAGGATGTGACATCATTGGAGGCAAAACATTTTTGGTATTATTCCTACCTGCAAGACCAGCACACACATGGCGATGGTTCCCAGCAAATGTTTGTTGTCGTTCAGCCATTCCTCCACCTTCTCGTAGCAGCCCTGAGGGACAGAGAGATGAAAATGTACATACTGTATACAAAATGAAAAGTTTACAATGTGGACCATAATCATAAAATAGTGAACTCTGACTTTTTATTTACGATTTTTAGGTTTAAAATGAAAAACATTGAAATTAAAAAAGAAATGAAATTATCAGATTATTACCAGATAAGACTTAGAGTAAACATTAAAACAATATTAAATTTAAGTTAAAACTAGTAGATCCATTTAAAATAGAAAAACAATTGCAATATAATAAAGCTACAGAAATAATTTGGTCACTTTATTTTGATGGTCCGTTTGTTAAATTTAGGTGATATTTCAACTACATGCCAACTCAGTCTCAATAGTCAATAGATTATAAGTAGACTGTTAGTTCTACTCATAATCTAGGTTTTCACACACCTAACTCTGTGTGGAAAAAAAAAGGCAAGAGAGAGTATATCTGCTGATATGGTATTTTAAGTATTTGAACAGTACTCCAACAAACTAAATATGTTCTGTGGTAATTTACCAACTAAAGCTTTAAAAATAAAA